>NC_057807.1:118826831-119070466 GCF_018294505.1 Triticum aestivum | reverse complement strand
CGAAACGGGGGTCCTGTTAATCGGGAGGGGTGTGGCGTACCGCAAAACGGACGAAACAGACTTGTGTTGGAGCGCTACGGTCGAAATGGGGGGGGGAGGAGGGATGTGGCGTACCGCAAAACGGGACTCCACGGGATACTGTTCATCTCCACCGTCGACCTCCTCCAGCCTCCACGGGCTCCTATTCATCCAGCCTCCACCGCGCGCTACTCCACCATCTACTGTTCAACCACCCTCCACGGGCACCCCTCCACCATCTACTGTTCATCCAGCCCTCCACACCACGGGGTCCTGTTCAACCAACCCTCCACAGCCACCCCTCCACCGTCTACTGTTCATCCAGCCCTCCACACCACAGGTTCCTGTTCATCCAGAGGCAACGCCACCGCTCACTGTTGATCCAACCGCCCCCCAATGCTCACTGTTCATCCCAGAGGCAGCATTGATTGGCTTCAGTTAGCAGCAGTAGCAAAGGAATCGCTCCATCGAGTTCAGTTAACAGCCATCGATCGATCGCTCGAGTTTAGTAACGCGTAGCCTGCAGTGCAATCGCTCGGGTTCAGTTAGAGCCCAACGCCTCGCTCGGCTTTATTTAGAGCCAATGCCTCGCACACACGCGCGTACGTACAAGAGAAACGCGCATCGCTCCGCCCCCGACCTCCCACCGTAACCGGCAACTCCCTGAAATTTTCCTCCTCCTCGCTTCTACCACGGTTTTTTCTGTCATGGACGGCCCAAAGAATGTCATGCAGCTGCGTCTCCGGCCCGCCCAGGACGAAAAGCCCATTTTCTGTCATGATTTTTTGTCATAGAAGTAGGAGCCCACCACATCTATGATGATACCGGGTTTTGTCACAATTATCGTCATAGAAGTGTCATATGTATGACAGAAAAAAATTTCGTTCGGCCCAAAATGTCATGGATGTGTCTTTTTTTTGTAGTGACGGTGGTGTCTTAATTTTGAAGAAATTGCTAGTCTCTCATGCTTCACTTATATTATTTTGAGAGTCTTTTAGATCAGCATGGTATTTGCTATTGTCATAAAGTTGGTCCTAGAATGATGAGCATCCAAGTTGGGTATAATAAAACTATCATAGGGAGTGAATTGGATGCTATGATCAACTTGATAATTGATAATTGTTTTGAGATATGGAGGTAGTGATATTAAAGTTGTGCTACTTGGGTGATTATGAATTCAAAGAATGCTTGTGTTGAAGTTTGTGATTCCCGTAGCATGCACGTATGGTGAACCGCTTTGTGATGAAGCTGGAGCACAATTTTATTTATTGATTGTCTTCCTTATGAGTGGCGGTCGGGGACGAGCGATGGTCTTTTCCTACCAATCTATCCCCCTAGGAGCATGCGCGTAGTTCTTTGATTTTTGATGACTTCTAAATTTTTGCAATAAGTATATGAGTTCTTTTGATTAATGTTGAGTCCATGGATTATACGCACCCTTTCACCCTTCCACCATTGCTAGCCTCTCTTGTGCCGCGCAACTTTCGCCGGTACCATACACCCACCATACTCCTTCCTCAAAACAGCCACCATACCTACCTATTATGGCATTTCCATAGCCATTCCGAGATATATTGCCATGCAACTTTCCACCGTTCCGTTCATATGACATGCATTACTTTTGTCATATTGCTTTTTGCATGATCATGTAGTTGACATCGTATTTGTGGCAAGGCCACCTTCATAATCTTCATACATGTCACTCTTGATTCATTGCATATCCCGGTACACCGCCGGAGGCATTCATATAGAGTCATATTTTGTTCTAGCTTTGAGTTGTAAATCCATAAAAGTGTGATGATCTTCATTATTAGAGCATTGTCCTAGTGAGGAAAGGATGATGAAGGCTATGATTCCCCCACAAGTCGGGATGAGACTTCAGACTTTACAAAAGAAAAAAATGAGAAAAAGAAAGAAAAAAGAGAAAGGCCAAAAAAAAGAAAAAAAAGAAGGCCAAAGAAAAAAAGAGAAAAAGAAAAAAAGAAAAGAGAAAAAAATAAAATGAGAGAAAAAGAGAGAAGGGACAATGCTACTATCTCTTTTTCCACACTTGTGCTTCAAAATAGCACCATGATCTTCATGATAGAGAGTCTCCTATGTTGTCACTTTCATATACTAGTGGGAATTTTTCATTATAGAACTTGGCTTGTATATTCCAATGATGGGCTTCCTCAAAAATTGCCCTAGGTCTTCATGAGCAAGCGAGTTGGATGCACACCCACTTAGTTTCTTTTGTTGAGCTTTCATATATTTACAGCTCTAGTGCATCCGTTGCATGGCAATCCCTACTCACTCACATTGATATCTATTAATAGGCCTCTCCATAGCCCGTTGATACGCCTAGTTGATGTGAGACTATCTTCTCCTTTTCTCTTCTCCACAACCACCATTCTATTCCACATATAGTGCTATGTCCATGGCTCACGCTCATGTATTGCGTGAAAGTTGAAAGAATTTGAGATTATTAAAGTATGAAACAATTGCTTGGCTTGTCATCGGGGTTGTGCATGATTAAATACTTTGTGTGATGAAGATAGAGCAACAACCAGACTATATGATTTTGTAGGGATAACTTTCTTTAGCCATGTTATTTTGAGAAGACATGATTACTTTGATTAGTATGCTTGAAGTATTACTATTTCTTATGTCAATATGAACTTTTATTTTGTATTCATTTGGATCTGAACATTCATGCCACAATGAAGAAAATTACATTATAAATTATGCTAGGTAGCATTCCACATAAAAAATTCTCTTTTATAATTTACCTACTCGAGGACGAGCACGAATTAAGCTTGGGGATGCTTGATACGTCTCCAACGTATCTATAATTTTTGATTGTTCCATGCTATTATATTACCCCTTTTGGATGTTTATGGGCTTTATTTTACATATTTATATCATTTTTGGGACTAACCTACTAACCGGAGGCCCAACCCATATTGCTGTTTTTTTGCCTATTTCAGTATTTTGAAGAAAAGGAATATCAAACGGAGTCCAAACGGAATGAAACCTTCGGGAGCATTATTTTTGGAACAAATCTGATCCGGAGAGCCTGGAGTGCAAGTCAAGAAAGCTCCAAGGGCCCCATGAGATAGGAGGGCGCGCCCCCTATCTCGTGGGCCCCTCGGGCGGCCACCGACGTACTTCTTCCTCCTATATATACGTACAGACCCCGAAAACATCCAGGAGCACCACGAATCACAATTTCCACCGCCCTAACCTTCTGTATCCGCGAGATCCCATCTTGGAGCCTTCGCCGGCACTCTGCCGGAGGGGGAATCGACCACGGAGGGCTTCTACATCAACACCATAGCCCTTCCGATGAGTTGTGAGTAGTTTACCACAGACCTATGAGTCCATAGTTATTAGCTAGATGGCTTCTTCTCTCTTTTTGGATCTCAATACAATGTTCTCCCCCTCTCTTGTGGAGATCTATTCGATGTACTCTCTTTTTGCGGTGTGTTTGTCGAGATCCGATGAATTGTGGGTTTATGATCAAGTTTATCTATGAATAATATTTGAATCTTCTCTGAATTCTTTTATGTATGATTGAGTTATCTTTGCAAGTCTCTTCGAATTATCAGTTTGGTTTGGCCTACTAGATTGATCTTTCTTGCCATGGGAGAAGTGCTTAGCTTTGGGTTCAATCTTACGGTGTTCTTACCCAGTGACAGAAAGGGTTGCAAGACACGTATTGTATTGTTGCCATCAAGGATAACAAGATGGGGTTTACATCATATTGTATATGTTTATCCCTCTACATCATGTCATCTTGCTTAAAGCGTTACTCTGTTCTTATGAACTTAATACTCTAGATGCAGGCAGGAGTCGGTCGATGTGTGGAGTAATAGTAGTAGATGCAGGCAGGAGTTGGTCTACTTGTCATGAACGTGATGCCTATATACATGATCATGCCTAGATAATCTCATAATTATTCGCTTTTCTATCAATTGCTCGACAGTAATTTGTTCACCCACCATAATACTTATGCTATCTTGAGCGAAGCCACTAGTGAAACCTATGGCCCCCGGGTCTATCTTTTATCATATAAGCTTTCAATCTACTTTTATTTGCATCTTTACTTTTTGCCTCTATATTATAAAATACCAAAATATATTATATTATCTCTATCAGATCTCACTTTCGCAAGTGGCCGTGAAGGGATTGACAACCCCTTTGTCGCGTTGGTTGCGAGTTCTCAGTTTGTTTGTGTAGGTGCGTGGGACTTTTGAGGAGCCTCCTACTGGATTGATACCTTGGTTCTCAAAACTGAGGGAAATACTTACGCTACACTTTGCTGCATCACCCTCTCCTCTTCGGGGAAAACCAACGCAAGCTCAAGACGTAGCACATCTTGTCTCCCCTTTCCCTCTACCTCGATCCCCTACCTATAGCGCAAGGGTTCCTCTAGCGAGCCGTTGCCACTAGTCTCATCTGGCCTGGTCCTCGATGATGCTCTGTCCAGCTAGGCTACATGGCCGGCAGGTAGGGGCAAATCTCCCGGGCTGCTCCTCCCTCTAGCGCGGCCCCTCATTCTTATGGTCTCCAGCAGCTGCTCCATTATGGTCCGTCCAACGCGCTACTCCGGCGGGCGCCGCACAACTACGGCTGATGCCACACTACGGCAGGAGGCACCTTATTCCCCCTCCCCTCCTCCCAGGCCATGTCCTGGAGGTGCTATTGAAGGATGAGCTCATCCAACAAGGTGAGGATCTCCTCTACTTTTTTGCCAAATTTTCATTCTGATCCAGTATACGATGAATTGCTATGAGCTGCTTCTGCTGCTGCTATATGATGCGTTGCTATGAGCTGCTCCTGCTGCTGCTATATGATGAATTGCTATGAGTTGCTGCTGCTATATGATGAATTGCTATGAGCTATTGTTGTTGCTATATGATGAGTTGCTATAAGTTGCTCCTGCTTCTTCTGTATGATGAATTGCTATGAGCTGCTCCCGGTGCTTCTATATGATGAATTGCTATGAGCTGCTCCTACTGCTGCTATATGATGAATTTCTATGAGTTGCTGCTGGTATATGATGAATTGCACACTACTGTTGTTGGTGCTGCTGTATGATGAGTTGCTATGAGTTGCTGCTGCTATATGATGATGCTTTCAGGTGGTGCTACTATATGGTAATAACCAGCCACTTGGACTGACGGTGTCCTGGACTAGGGGGTATTCAACGCGTCGTCTCCCGATCAGTTGGATTGGGCCGAGGACCCCCATGGCCGTATACTCATGGGCCAGTCCGGACAGCTGTCGCATACAAGGAAGAATCCACAAGACTTGGCGATCAAGACAAGGACTCCTCCCCCACCGGCGTATTCAGCTAGGACTCTTGTTATCCTAGGCCTCTGGTGCATTATATAAACCGGGGCTAGGCTAGTCGATAGACATATACAACAACAATCATACCATAGGCTAGCTTCTAGGGTTTAGCGTCTCTGATCTCGTGGTAGATAAACTCTTGTACTATCCATGTCATCAATATCAATCAAGCAGGAGTAGGGTTTTACCTCAATCGAGAGGGCCCGAACCTGGGTAAAAACATCGTGTCCCTTGTCTCCTGTTACCGTCCGCCTAGACGCATAGTTCGGGACCCCCTACCCGATATCCGCCGGTTTTGACACCGACATTGGTGCTTTCATTGAGAGTTCCGCTGTGTGATCGGCGAAAGGATGAATGGTTCGACTGCAGGTCAACTGCGACGTCGGCTTCTTCGTCACCAGCTCAACTGGTCACCTTGGCTTGACTGAGGACTGCGCCCTACCTCCGATCGTCATGTTCGGATGAAGGCCTTCATCAACACCAACTCCGATCTCTATCAAGATCATGGAGGAGTCATCCATGGAGCTCGGGGGCTCAACGTGAACATTGCCGACAACAAACTTGTATCCGCCGCCACTGCCTCCTCTAGTGTCGCTTAAACGATTACTTCGGTGGAATTATGCGGAATTAAGTCTACAACAACCCTGCAAAAATTTCGTCAAGTTCCGATGGAGGAATCTCCGGCAATCTCCGATATACCGGAGCCCTATTGAATCTGGACGAGAATCCGGACGAGTTTAGGGCGTGGTATCCAGCATCTAGCTCGAATGTCCTTTGGAGGATCCAACCGTTGATTAGCTGCGGAATTCCCATATCTACCACCTGCCAAAAATTCAGCTCGATCCGACCGTCCAAACTCCAGGAAACTTCCGATTAGTGTCACTTTTTGGATCTGTTTTCTGCGCGAGAACGAATCCGACCCGAATTCATCTTCCTTATGAACGGGATCTCGGACATCCTTTTTGAAGGAAGTTTTCGTATGGGGTGTTGTGTTTTATTCTCAAACACATCCCAGTAGTATTAAAAGTATTCTTGCAATACAAACTCCACCGTCGTGTCGGTGTCAAACCAGCCCGACAACATCACTCCACGGCAGCCGACCTGCGTTAGACACGTCGTCGCTTTGTTGAGCCGAGCTCAATTTCTTCGGATCATCATCTCGGCCAGCCGAACAATAGTTCGGCATCGCGAAGGATAAATCGTCACCAACATCGCCGCCCCACGGATTACACGGAGCGGGTACACCTGCATCGCCACACGGTCACTTCATCAAGCCGGCATCGACCACGTCACGACCTGCATCGCTGGACCGGGGGCTTCATCATCTCTTCATCAACCTACTCCGGAGACTTCGGCATCACTGGCCGACCAGCTCCGTTACGTTAGCTGGACTGAGGGCTTTGCCTGGGCGAGCCAACCTTTCCCAGCATCGCCATGCCGTTGCTTTATCGCCCATCAGGCGATAGGTGTGCGGATCGAGTCCCAATTTTGGGAATCACCTTTCTTCAGATTGCTACAACAAATAAGCCAGGTGCTATTAATCCTAGCATTTTTTGCTTGTTAGGGTTCATTTTCCCAATGAATTATTACTCTGGTTTGTCCGTCATATGTACGCAGGTCTATCAAATGGTGGCCGCATTAACGACGGTCGCATGGTGGTTCGGTCAGTTTCCGTACATAGTCCGGCGAATGCCGCATCCGGAACTCGAACCGACCTGTGAATTCAGGCCTTGCCATGCCTTTACCGCATCACGCCGCCACCCTGCATTGACATCGACTTCGGCGCCAGGCCATATTTCTTTTATTACTCACTTTGCATAAATTATTTGTTATGCAACAATTTTTTTAATTATTATTACTATTATCTCCGGTTTGCACTATTTTTTGTGCACAGGAAAATGATCCAGCCGGACTATATCCTTTGGCGTCACCTCGGCTGGACGAGAGGCTTCGTCAACACTTCATTACCCCATGCCAGGGACTTCAGCATCACCCTGCCGTCCTGCATCGATCGTGCTATGTCACCACTTCAGAGTGCCGAGCTCTTTGCTCTGCCACCTCGGGACCGTCTCGGGGATGGAACCTTGTCCCGCATCAAGCTCGGACCGCGTCATCAATACCAAACACATTAAACAACTAAGTTGTCTTCATGCTCAAAGTTTTAAATTTTTAACTTGTGTTCGGCTCAGCCAAGCATTATACTTTTTTGGAAAAAAGTTGCTTGTAAAAATTTCCTTGTCCAAACTTTGTTTGTGACGCGCAAATTCAAATACCCCGTTTACTTGGGGGCTTCCTTCATGAAGCTTTTTCCTCTTGCATATGATTATACTTGTACGGCTTCGTTCCTTGTTCGTGTATTACGCCACAATATGCACCATATTGACTTAAGCGATTTGCAAGCTGCATTGCCTGGCTCCTGTGCTTACCCCTACGTTCCCGATTGTTCGGCTAGGGAGTAAAGGGAGCACCTCTACGATTGTCACGATCGGGTCACCCGAGCCGGACCTCATACTGGGTGAAGCCGAAAGCTAGCGCTCTTATTGTTTTCAATCATGGTCGGCACACAACGGAACTCATGAGTACAAAAAATCTATTGCACAAGTCTCATAATAACAATGAGCACCGAAGAAAGGTATCGGCGGGGGTACTATTTTCTTCGAAGATGCTTCTTACTCTTCGCAGTAATATAGCATAAGTTCCCTGAGCGCACTTTTTCTGTTACAGCCTTATGGCCTGATTGCCTGGTTATTGGAAACACCGTCGATATTCTCGACAGATGGAGTACATAACACTTTTCGGTCTTTGACCGAAGAGGGAGAAGCCGACGGTCGGTTAAGACGCGTTTAAATTTCGGTTGAACAAAGATATGATATAAGTACTTCGGTACATGCAATCATTCTTTTACCCAAGTCACTTGGGGGCTCTTAAATTTATATGAGCCGTTTTATGATAAGTGTTTTTCTTCTTAGTCATTGCAAAGTTTTTATTATTATTTATCACTCCTTTTTTCGACACAAGTGTGCGGTCACTAGCCGGGGATCCTAATTTCTCTCTCAAAGCCGCTAGAATTTAGTTTGCTAAAACTGGCCTAGTAAGAAGTACTCCGCCTTCGGGATAGGAGGTTGAAGCCATAGGCCGACCCGCTTGAAGTTTTGAGATAGGATGTGTCATGTTAAAGCACGGCAGAAGCACCTTTTTTTTTCTAAAGTCCAATTTTCGGATTGGCACCGAACACTTGATCTAGTTCGAACATTAACCTTTTGAATAAGTTTTTTGGCTTTTCGAGCCCATGGCACTTTTAAACTATTTGTGCGTTTTCAGCACAAGTCTCGCAGTGCAACACCGGACACCTTTAGAGATTCGGCAAAAACATTCTCGGATATTGCTATATATGCATCGGTTTCGAATTGTGTCTTCGGTCAATAGTTGGGTTGCCCGACTCCTGCGCTTGCCTCCTATATTCTGCTTTGTTCGGCTAGGTGTGCAAAGGGAGAACCACTTTGATTGTGCTTCCAGCTCACATGGTTAAGCACCTCAGTGGAGAAAGCCGAAAACTGACTGTCACAATAAGCGTAAACTGGTCGGCGATCCGATGATGGTGTTAAACGACAGTCCATTCATAACAATGGCCGAAGTGTTTACGGCTTGACCTAGATTGTCACCGAACACTACCGGGGGCTATTAACTGGCCTCTCAAACTAAATCCTCGATATTTTGCTCTTACATTGGAGCTGAGGTTTCATGATCATGCTTAGCATGATAACCCAAAGAAAGGAACCGATAACGGGACTATTTTCTTTGGAAGACATTGTCACACCCTAGCTAGTTCATGCATTAGAGTGTTGCATCATGTCTATTCTCTCATCAGAAACTTGAAATGGGGATGACAGAACCCCCAGCCCCCTCTGAAACCAACTAGGGTTTACTAAAAATATTTTCAATGAACCTGAAATGCCCTTCTAAAATGTCCATCATTTTTGTCTTGGTTCAGAACCTCTGCCAAAAGTGATGCACAGTTTTCTAGGTCATCCTAAGGTCTTTGAATTAATTCATAAGTATTTGAATTTGGGCATTTAAAATTTATAAAATATTTCAAATGCTCAAATATCTCGAAACTAAAATGTTTCATGTTGGAAATATTCCAACTATGGACCAGGAGCAGTTTGGTGATTTTAGGAGTTGTCTAGGTATTTTAAATAAGTCCACAAACTTACAGAATAAATAAAAACAGAAGAACAGGGGAAAACTTACCTGGCGCCTACTAACCGGCCCACCTGCCGGCCCAGCCCAGCTGCCGCGCCAGCAAGCTGCTTGGCTCGGCCAGGCAGGCAGGCAAGGTGCTCGGCGGCGAGCACCGCATGGGTGCCACGCACCTGGTCGCCGCCTCGCCGCTCCCCTCATCCAGCTAACGACGTGGATCGGTCCCTCTCTCTCCCCCGAACCCCACAGACACCTCCTCTCCTCTCCAGCTCCTCCCCCTCGCGCTCCCCAGCCATGGCCGACGCCACCACCGCCGCTCCATCGTCGTAGCCGCGCTCCCCGCCATCCGTGCCCCGTCTCGTCGTGTCCAGGAGCTCCGCCACCATCCTCTTCGTCGAGCTAGCTGAGCCTCGTGTGCTCGTGCGGCCCGAGTCCACCGCACCGACCACGCCCGAGTCCACCGTCGCCGGAGATACCCTTCAACGCCGTCGCCGCATCAGCTCGTCCCCGTCCCCGCCGGTGGCCTCTACGGGTGCTCTGTGAGCCTAGCTACCCCTCCTACCCTTCCTCTCTCGCCCCCGAGCCGTGTAGCCACCGCACAAAGCTCACCCGCACGCACCGCCGCGGAGCTCGTCGCCGACGTGCTCCCGGCCATCCTCCGGCCACCTCTCGGTGTCCATCGCACTCACCATGCTGCGTTGGGTCCAACCGTGCACTCCCCGCACCTCGCTGCACCCCCTAGCTCGAGTTCGCCTCCAACCGAACTCCGGCGGCCGCCTAGGTCATCGCCGGCGCCGACTCCGGCCACCCCGACCCCAACTAGCTCCACCAAGAGCTGCGGTTCATCCCCAGCTCCACGTAGATGCCTTCTGCGCCCCATTTGGTGGCCGGAACGGCCAAAACCACTTCCACCGCCGCGTCGGGCTCGCCGGCGGCTAAACGCCGGTGCAGCCGACCTGGCTTTGACCACGGGTGGGCCCTGGTTGACTCTGTTGAGTCAATGACAGGTGGGGCCCCCTTCTGCTAATTACCCAGGTTAGTTTAAACTAAAATTAAATTAGTTTAATTATCCACTGACATGCGGGACCCATTGGTCAGTTTGACCTGGACCGCTCTGTTGACTTGCTGAGGTCAGCATGACCTCATGCTGACGCAGTAATCCTTTTCTGGAATTAAAATAAATCTAAAATGATTTATAAATTTCAGAAAATAACCCAAACTTCAAAAATTCATATAAATTCAATTGTAGCTCCAAATCAAACAAATTATATATGAAAAATGATCAGAAAAATCCAATCTATCCATCTGTACTAGTTTCATGCATGTTTAAGCAAGCTAACTTGATGTTTAGTGCAGAACAAGATAAAACACTTTAAAGGGCCATGCATGAGTTTGAAATTTGAATCTTTGGTTCAAATTGGTTCAAACCCTTCTGGTCTTAGTTGCATTAGCCCAACACACTCATATTGCCATGTTTCATGCATGCATCATATTGTCGCACATTGTTTGGTGATGGTTGTGTATCGGTGTTCTTTGCGGCAGGTTCTGCCTCTGAGGAGTACCGTGATTACCCTAGCGAAGAACCGTATCAGTGCATCGATCCATTAGGCAAGCAACCAACCATTTGATCATATCGATACAATCCCATGTTCTCGCTTCTACTCTCTTTTTCTGCATTAAGACAACGCGTTTCAAACTGCTGTATGTGTTACGGTAGTTGAACCCATTTCCTCTGCATGACCTGTCATTGCCACAGTAACTAGATGAAACCCACTAGCATGTGTAGGAGTTGGTTGAGCCATATGTATGTGTTGTTCCTACCTTGCTATGCCTGCTATCCTTAGAGTCCTGTCAGGTCTGGTTCATCTGGGTGATGGGCTAGAGTGAAATGATCATGCCGGTAATGAGAGTGTTGTGGTGAACACGATTTGGTAAAGGTATCGATGAGAGGCCATGTAGGAGTACATGGTGGGTTGTTTCATTGAAGCCGACCTTAAGCATTGAGATCTGTATGTGTGATTTAAGAATCAGCTACTACCATGCATTGGGCCCGAAACCAATGGACCCTCTCGGCTTCTTATTCACCCTAGTCCTCTGTCCAGGAGTTGCAAGTAGTTTCTGGTGTTTGTAGCCTACTGGAGGCCGTGGACAGCGCTGACCCGCCGGGTGGGCTGTGATGCGGTAGGTACGTGGCACGGTGTACCGAATACCCGCTAGGTACCTCGGGAACCCTGTACACATCGTTCGGGGCCGTATGGGAAACCTCGGCCGGACTCCCTGCGGATGGAACCTGGATAGGCGATAAACCTGGACTAGAGACTTAGGTGTTTAGGTAGGTCGTGGCCGACACCCACGTTGGGCTTCCGCTTGAAGGTTGCCGAGTACATGTCGTGTAAACGGCGGTAAGTGGTGAGAGCGTGTATGAAGAAGTACACCCCTGCAGGGTTAACATGATCTATTCGAATAGCCGCGTCCGCGGTAAAGGACTACTTGGTTGCTTATACAGTTCATAGACAAGTAAATGGATACTACTAAAAATCTCAAGATAAGCGTGAGTGCCGAGGATGGCTCTTCCATAGGATGCCGGAGGTGGATCCTCGGTGGTGTATTGAGGTGGTGAGTAGTGGACTCATGTGCGCAAAACCATTTCAAGTTGGTGTCTCGTAAGATAGCATAGCCAAGAGTCAAAGCTAGCTTGCTGCAATAACTCCACCAACCCTTCTTGATAATGTGCATGTATGTAAGATCTGATGTAAGTCTTGCTGGGTACCTTTGTACTCATGTTGCTATAATTTACATTTTACAGAAGACGCCGCAACCCCTTCTGATGGGTTCTTCGTAGACGTTGACATCGATGAGTAGACTGAGGCCCAGGTGGTGATCCTGAGCTTGTGAAGGACCACATAGTATAGTTAGGCTTTCCAAGCCTCTTTTATTTTACTAGTTGTCTATACTCAGACAAGTTACTTCCGCTGTTGGTTTGTATGACCGTATGACTTGAATGCTGGGTCGTGTGACCCGTACTTGTGTGTATGCTATGTATGGCTCTCTGAGCCTTAAATAAAGTACTTGTGTTGTAGAGTCATGTTGTGATGCCTTGTTGTATTTGCACATATCGAGCATATTGTGTGTATGATTGAAATGCTTGGTATGTGTGGGATCTGACTATCTAGTTGTTTATTCTTAGTAGCCTCTCTTATTGGGAAATGTCTCCTAGTGTCTCCACTGAGCCTTGGTAGCTTGCTACTGCTCCGGAACACTTAGGCTGGCTGGCATGTGTCCTTCTTCGTTCCTGTGTCTGTCCCTTCGGGGAAATGTCACGCGGTGGGTACCGGAGTCCTGTTAGCCCGCTACAGCCCGGTTTACCGGAGTCCTGCTAGCCCAGTGCTACAACCCGGATTCACTTGCTGATGACCGACACGTTCGATGCTGGGTCATGGATGCCTGTCCCTGTAAGTCTGTGCCACTTTGGGTTTACGACTAGCCATGTCAGCCCGGGGTCCTTATCGTATGGATGCTAGCGACACTATCATATACGTGTGCGAAAAGGCGCAAACGGTCCCGGGCAAAGGTAAGACGACACCCGTGGGGATACCGTGCGTGAGGCCGCAAAGTGATATGAGGTGTTACATGCTAGATCTATGTGGCATCGAGTCGGGGTCCTAACAGCGTTGGCATCAGAGCCGGACTGCCTGTAGGTTCTCCAAGCCAAACTGGTCGATGTTGAGTCTAGAAATTCTTTAGTTATATGTAGGGGAATTGTTTGTGGGATGGAACGTAAGGCTCTTTTTACTCCTTTATCTTATGACATTCTGATCTGAGTCAGTCTATTCTTCCACCGGGGGTTAAGGAATTAGGATCTCTTCTCTCTATCAGGTTCACGTGTTACTAATCAGTAGTACCTTATAGGTTTGATGGATACAAGCCTAGTTCAGTTCTACTACCACATTATGTTGCTAAGATGGACCCAGAACCTTGATATGGTGTTGTTGAGTGTGTATGAAATCCTTTGTCAAATGTCTCAAAATCCTTTTTGAGCATTTACAGTCGTTATGCTGTCCAACTTCTGCTAGGGATCTTAATGTCTTGTGTTATGTTGTTCCAGATGGCGACCCGTCCTCAGAATCAAGTGGTTCGTTTGACTCGATGTCTAGATGTACCCGGCCATACCGCCATGTTGGTCAGGGTAATGACTGAGGCTGGATACCGTTGGTATCCTGAGTACACGGTCGAAGAGCAATTCCGAGACTTTAATCAAAGTCAATATCTTTGTACTGTCAGGATATTTCCATCTTATCCTAGATCCACCGAGCCCCTTCACTGCTCCTATGGACTCGGGGTTACTATTGAGATGGCTGTGCAGGATGCCGCCTACTCTATGATGACCATCATGCGAGTCAGGACTGGCCTATTTCGGGACTCTGATTTCCGGTATATGCCAGCATCACTTCCGGGAGCACAAGGGTATCTCCAGGCTATCTATGCTGACTCCACTCAGGAGGACTCACGGATCTGCACCACTGCTCAGATGCTTGAAGACAAGGACCGTGAAAATCAGGCCTTGAGGCTAGAGCTTTTCAATACCCGTGCTGACCATTGGGCCACTTTGACTCGGTTTGCACCGGCTGTGCAAGCTGGGTATTCGGATATGCGAGATCTCTATCTTGTGAGATTTGCTCTGCCAGACGTGATGGATTGGCGTGATGTAGGAGGCATCACCCCACCTCGTGGTCCCCGCAGGCCACCGTTTGTTGGTCCAAGACCTCATCCTAGCCCCTATGGTCCACAAGCTCCTCGGGACCGACTGTTCCCGGATGATCACGTTGAGCTTCCAGGCTATGGAGGTGACTTCTATGAGGACTACTACGGATCGGTCTGAGTTAGTAGTAGTATCACTAGTATCGTACTAGCTGTATCGTCCACCGTCCTGCGTGACTCGTGGGATATGACTTAGCTTGTACCGCTTTCCGGAGGTGTAGAAAAATAATGTATAGGAGCTCGGAGTGCCTTCGATGAGATGTAATCTTCCTTTCACCGTAGTAGTACTTGTTTGGTCCTGTACTAAACCTTGTATGGTGTGTATGACAATGGAATAAAAGAAGCAGTTTCTGTATCTACCATGTCATACGGATGATCATCTTGCATTCCGAGTTATTCCTTACCTTCTGCATCTCTATGTCAAAATTCCATCATTCTGGACTAAACCATTGCTTTGTTTTCCTAGGACGGTTAACACGCGCAATAACCCTGCTCCCCAAGAGCAGGACGAAGGCAGTGAAGTCAGGAATGCAAATCTGCCTCACCCTCCCTCTCTGGCAGAAGTTATGCTAGAGGCTGAGAGAAGCAAGCGGGAGACCAACTGTTTGTTAGAGCGCATCGAGCAATACATAGCACACCATCAGAGAAATAACTTGGTGTCACTCAGTGATTTCATCAAGTTACATCCACCCACGTTCCACCACTCCATCGAGCCTCTCGACGCTGATGACTGGCTTCGCAGTATTTCTCACAAACTGCGTTCTGCGCTAGTAGCTGAGGCTGACAAGGTCACCTTTGCTGCATATCATCATGAAGGCCCCGCCAGTCTATGGTGGGAGAACTATGGAGCTATGCACCCAGCGGGCCATGTCACTACTTGGGCTGAATTCAGCGAGGCTTTCCGTGAACATCACATTCCGGAGGGTCTCATGGACCGTAAACGTGAGGAATTCTGCAGTTTCACTCAAGGCCGACTCTCTGTGGATGCTTACAGCAGGGAGTTCGGTAACCTCGCACGATATGCAACTGAGGAAGTTTCCACTGATGCCAAGAAGCAAGCAAGGTTCCGCAAGGGACTTAGTCCTGAGCTTCGCCGTGCCCTCTGTCTGCATGAGTGCACATCTTTCCAGAAGCTTGTTAACAAAGCCATCAGTGCTGAGTCTGTTCAGACTGATTATGAAGCAACACGCAAGCATGGCCGTGACATGGGTTCCTCATCCGGTGCTGGTCCTCAGAAGCGCCGTGTGTGGGTGCCTAACACTGCCCTGCCACCCAGGTTCACACCGAGGCCATCCTTCCAGGCGCCTCGCCCCGCTCAACAGTTTGCACCAGCCAAGCCCTATGGTGGTCCAACCAACAGTGCTCCTCCACATACCAGTTCCGTGACTTGTTTCAAGTGTGGGGAATCGGGCCACTATTTGCGCGAGTGCCCCCAGACCAACCCCAACCAATCTGCAAAAGCTGTTGGCCGTGGCAAGCCGACAAGAAAAGTGTTCTATGCCAAGCTGGCCACCGCTGCACGTGGCCATGTCAACTGTATCTCTGCTGAAGAAGCTCAAGAGGATCCCAACGTCGTTCTCGATACGCTCCTTGTTAATTGCCACCCGGCATCTGTTCTTTTCGATACAGGAGCATCTCATTCATTTATATCCGAGAGCTATGCTCGTCTGCATAACACCACATTCTGTGAGATGCCCACCTCTATGGTAATTCAAACCCCGGGATCCAAATGGCAAACTTCTAGACTAAGCCATGGAAATGAAATTCAAGTCGACAGACTTGTTTTTCTCGCATCTTTGATAGCCCTCAAATCTTCGGATATTAATATCATCTTGGGTATGGACTGGATGTCAGCCCATCATGCCAAAATTGATTGCTTCTCTAGGACTGTTCAACTCACCCATCCTTCGGGGAAGATAGTCAATGTCTTGACCCGAATAGCCAAGTGACACCTATATTCTCTTAACGCCAGCCCTTTGCCAGACCTTGAGGACGTTTCGGTAGTCCGTGACTTTCCGGATGTCTTCCCAGAGGAATTGCCAGGTGTCCCACCTGACAGGGATGTTGAGTTCGTAATAGATCTCATTCCAGGAACCGTCCCGATTGCTAGAAGACCCTATAAGATGGCACCACTAGAACGAGCCGAGCTTAAGAAACAACTCGATGAGTCCTTGAAAAAGGGTTTCATCCGACCTAGTTCATCTCCATGGGCTTGCCCCGTCCTCTTCGTCAAGAAGAAGGATGGTACGGACCGGATGGTTGTAGATTATCGGCCAGTCAACCTGGTCACAATCAAGAACAAGTATCCGCTCCCCAGGATCAACGACCTGTATGACCAGCTCGCTGGATCCTCAGTCTTCTCTAAAATGGATTTGAGATTGGGCTACCATCAAATCAAAATCAGAAACGGGGACATTCCTAAAACGGCCTTTGTTACTCGTTATGGCCAATACGAGTACACCGTCATGTCCTTCGGTTTAACCAATGCTCCAGCCACCTTTTCTCGGTTAATGAACTCAATCTTTATGGAGTATTTGGATAAATTCGTCGTGGTTTACCTCGATGATATACTCATCTACTCCAAGAACGAGGAAGAACATGCCGAACATCTAAGGCTAGTGTTGATGAAACTTCGAGAGCATCGCCTTTATGCCAAGTTCTCCAAATGCGAATTCTGGTTGCCAGAAGTGACCTATCTAGGACATGTAATTTCTGGTAAAGGTATTGCTATTAATCCCGAGCGAGTTCAAGCTGTCCTTAACTGGACTCCACCTGAATCGGTCAAGCAAGTTCGGAGTTTCCTTGGCCTAGCGAGCTATTGTCGTCGCTTTGTCGAGAACTTCTCCAAAGTTGCAAAACCTCTAACTGAACTCCTCAAGAAAGATAAAAAGTTCGAGTGGACTCCACAATGTGAGCACAGCTTTCAGGAACTGAAAAGACGCCTGACATCTGCTCCCGTATTGGTACCGCCAGATTTCTCTAAGGACTTTGTTATCTACTGCGACGCCTCGCGACAAGGACTAGGTTGCATTCTTATGCAAGATCGTCACGTAATTGCTTATGCTTCACGACAATTGCACCCACATGAGGAGAATTATCCTACTCATGATCTAGAGCTTGCAGCTGTAGTCTATGCACTTAAAACCTGGCGACATTACCTCCTCGGTAATCATTGCGAAATATTCACCGATCACCAAAGTCTGAAGTACATCTTCACCCAACCGGATTTGAATCTCAGGCAAAGACGTTGGGTCGAGTTGATCACAGATTTTGACTTAGGAATAACTTACACCCCAGGAAAAGCCAACGTCATGGCTGATGCACTAAGTCGTAAATCTTATTGTAACAATCTGATGTTACAACAAAGTCAACCGCTTCTCCATGAGGAATTTCGGAAGCTTAACCTTCACATTGTTCCTCAAGGATTCCTTTCCACCTTGGTGGCGAAACCAACTCTTACGGATCAGATCATCAAAGCACAGAAGGTAGATCCGGGAATTTCCCGCATCAAGAGAAACATCAAGAAAGGAGTTGCGAATTGTTTCTCCACTGATGATCAAGGAGTCGTATACTTCGGTAATCGTCTAGTGGTTCCCAAAGTGCGAAACCTGAGGCGATTGATCCTAAAGGAAGCTCATCAATCTCCTCTCACCGTTCATCCCGGTAGTACCAAGATGTATCAGGACCTACGCCAGAGGTTCTGGTGGACTAGGATGAAGAGAGAAATCGCTCAGTATATTGCTAGTTGCGACGTCTGCCGTCGTGTAAAAGCAGAGCATCAACGGCCTGCTGGCACTCTTCAACCCTTAGCTATTCCTGAATGGAAATGGGATAAAATTGGTATGGATTTCATCACCGGTTTTCCCAGGACCAAGAGAGGGAATAACGCTATCTTCGTCGTTGTCGACCGTCTTTCCAAAGTAGCCCATTTCCTACCTGTTCGCGAGAGTATAACCGCTAGTCAATTAGCAGACTTATACATCTCCCGAATAGTGTCTCTCCATGGTGTTCCACTGGAAATTAACTTGGATCGAGGAAGTCTTTTCACCTCTCGATTTTGGGAAAGTTTCCAAAACGCTATGGGAACCCTCCCTTCCTTTAGCACTGCTTTTCACCCTGAATCAAGTGGTCAAGTAGAACGTGTCAACCAGATTCTAGAAGACATGCTTCGAGCCTCTGTTATCTCATTCGGGATGGATTGGGAGAAATGCCTTCCATTTGCTGAGTTTGCTTATAACAACAGCTATCAATCTAGCTTGGGCAAAGCCCCTTTTGAAGTTCTCTATGGACAAAGGTGTCGAACGCCTCTTAACTGGTCAGAAACCGGGGAAAGACAATTCTTTGGCCCAGACATGATCCAGGAAGCAGAAGAGCAAGTTCGCATTGTTCGTGAAAAGTTGAAAACAGCCCAATCTCGTCAAAAGAGTCAATACGACCGAAAACATAAGGCTATGACTTTTGAGGTTGACGAGAAGGCTTACCTTCGGGTTACTCCTCTGAAGGGAACCCATCGTTTCGGTATCAAAGGCAAATTGGCTCCTCGTTACATTGGACCCTTTCGCATTCTCGCTAAACGAGGAGAAGTTGCCTACCAATTGGAACTACCTCCGCATCTCTCCAGAGTCCACGACGTCTTCCATGTTTCTCAACTCAGGCGTTGCTTCTCGGATCCTATCCTTGGAGTGGACCACGAAACACTTGATCTTCAAGATAATCTTACATATCAAGAGTACCCCGTTCGTATCCTCGATCAAGCCGAGCGTACCACTCGACGTCATAATATCAAGTTTCTCAAGGTTCAATGGTCGCACCATTCTGAGAAGGAAGCAACTTGGGAAAGGGAGGATCGTCTTCGACTTGAGTACCCCGCCTTCTTCCCGGAGGAACCTAAATCTCGGGACGAGATTCTTTTGAGTGGGGGTGAGTTGTCACACCCTAGCTAGTTCATGCATTAGAGTGTTGCATCATGTCTATTCTCTCATCAGAAACTTGAAATGGGGATGACAGAACCCCTAGCCCCCTCTGAAACCAACTAGGGTTTACTAAAAATATTTTCAATGAACCTGAAATGCCCTTCTAAAATGTCCATCATTTTTGTCTTGGTTCAGAACCTCTGCCAAAAGTGATGCACGGTTTTCTAGGTCATCCTAAGGTCTTTGAATTAATTCATAAGTATTTGAATTTGGGCATTTAAAATTTATAAAATATTTCAAATGCTCAAATATCTCCAAACTAAAATGTTTCATGTTGGAAATATTCCCACTATGGACCAGGAGCAGTTTGGTGATTTTAGGAGTTGTCTAGGTATTTTAAATAAGTCCACAAACTTACAGAATAAATAAAAACAGAAGAACAGGGGAAAACTTACCTGGCGCCTACTAACCGGCCACCTGCCGGCCCAGCCCAGCTGCCGCGCCAGCGAGCTGCTTGGCTCGGCCAGGCAGGCAGGCAAGGTGCTCGGCGGCGAGCACCGCATGGGTGCCACGCACCTGGTCGCCGCCTCGCCGCTCCTCTCATCCAGCTAACGACGTGGATCGGTCCCTCTCTCTCCCCCGAACCCCACAAACACCTCCTCTCCTCTCCAGCTCCTCCCCCTCGCGCTCCCCAGCCATGGCCGATGCCACCACCGCTGCTCCATCGTCGTAGCCGCGCTCCCCGCCGTCCGTGCCCCATCTCGTCGTGTCCAGGAGCTCCGCCACCATCCTCTTCGTCGAGCTAGCTGAGCCTCGTGTGCTCGTGCGGCCCGAGTCCACCGCACCGACCTCGCCCGAGTCCGCCGTCGCCGGAGATCCCCTTCAACGCCGTCGCCGCATCAGCTCGTCCCCGACCTAGCCGGTGGCCTCTACGGGTGCTCTATGAGCCTAGCTACCCCTCCTACCCTTCCTCTCTCGCCCCCGAGCCGTGTAGCCATCGCACGAAGCTCACCCGCACGCACCGCCACGGAGCTCGTCGCCGACGTGCTCCCGGCCATCCTCCGGCCACCTCTCGGTGTCCATCGCACTCACCATGCTGCGTTGGGTCCAACCGTGCACTCCCCGCACCTCACTGCACCCCCTAGCTCGAGTTCGCCTCCAACCGAACTCCGGCGGCCGCCTAGGTCGTCGCCGGCGCTGACTCCGGCCACCCCGACTCCAATTAGCTCCACCAAGAGCTGCGGTTCATCCCTAGCTCCACGTAGATGCCTTCCGCACCCCATTTGGTGGCCGGAACAGCCAAAACCACTTCCGCCGCAGCGTCGGGCTCGCCGGCGGCTAAACGCCGGTGCAGCCGACCTGGCTTTGACCACGGGTGGGCCCTGGTTGACTCTGTTGAGTCAATGACAGGTGGGGCCCCCTTCTGCTAATTACCCAGGTTAGTTTAAACTAAAATTAAATTAGTTTAATTATCCACTAACATGCGGGACCCACTGGTCAGTTTGACCTGGACCGCTCTGTTGACTTGCTGAGGTCAGCATGACCTCATGCTAACGCAGTAATCCTTTTCTGGAATTGAAATAAATCTAAAATGATTTATAAATTTCAGAAAATAACCCAAACTTCAAAAATTCATATAAATTCAACCGTAGCTCCAAATCAAACAAATTATATATGAAAAATGATCAGAAAAATCCAATCTATCCATCTGTAGTAGTTTCATGCATGTTTAAGCAAGCTAACTTGATGTTAGTGCAGAACAAGATAAAACACTTTAAAGGGCCATGTATGAGTTTGAAATTTGAATCTTTGGTTCAAATTGGTTCAAACCCTTCTGGTCTTAGTTGCATTAGCCCAACACACTCATATTGCCATGTTTCATGCATGCATCATATTGTCGCACATTGTTTGGTGATGGTTGTGTATCGGTGTTCTTTGCGGCAGGTTCTGCCTCTGAGGAGTACCGTGATTACCCTAGCGAAGAACCATATCAGTGCATCGATCCATCAGGCAAGCAACCAACCATTTGATCATATCGATACAATCCCATGTTCCCGCTCCTGCTCTCTTTTTCTGCATTAAGACAACGCGTTTCAAACTGCTGTGTGTGTTATGGTAGTTGAACCCATTTCCTCTGCATGACCTGTCATTGCCACAGTAACTAGATGAAACCCACTAGCATGTGTAGGAGTTGGTTGAGCCATATGTATGTGTTGTTCCTACCTTGCTATGCCTGCTATGCTTAGAGTCGTGTCAGGTCTGGTTCATCTGGGTGATGGGCTAGAGTGAAATGATCATGCCGGTAATGAGAGTGTTGTGGTGAACACGATTTGGTAAAGGTATCGATGAGAGGCCATGTAGGAGTACATGGTGGGTTGTTTCATTGAAGCCGACCTTAAGCACTGAGATCTGTATGTGTGATTTAAGAATCAGCTACTACCATGCATTGGGCCCGAAACCAATGGACCCTCTCGGCTTCTTATTCACCCTAGTCCTCTGTCCAGGAGTTGTAAGTAGTTTCTGGTGTTTGTAGCCTACTGGAGGCCGTGGACAGCGCTGACCCGCCGGGTGGGCTATGATGCGGTAGGTACGTGGCACGGTGTACCGAATACCCGTTAGGTATCTCGGGAACCCTGTACACATCGTTCGGGGCCGTATGGGAAACCTCAGCCGGACTCCCTGCGGATGGAACCTGGATAGGCGATAAACCTAGACTAGAGACTTAGGTGTTTAGGTAGGTCGTCGCCGACACCCACGTTGGGCTTCCGCTTGAAGGTTGCCGAGTACATGTCGTGTAAACGGTGGTAAGTGGTGAGAGCGTGTATGAAGAAGTACACCCTTGCAGGGTTAACATGATCTATTCGAATAGCCGCGTCCGCGGTAAAGGACTACTTGGTTGCTTATATAGTTCATAGACAAGTAAATGGATACTACTAAAAATCTCAAGATAAGCGTGAGTGCCGAGGATGGCTCTTCCATAGGATGCCGGAGGTGGATCCTCGATGGTGTATTGAGGTGGTGAGTAGTGGACTCGTGTGCGCAAAACCATTTCAAGTTGGTGTCTCGTAAGATAGCTTAGCCAAGAGTCAAAGCTGGCTTGCTGCAATAACTCCACCAACCCTTCTTGATAATGTGCATGTATGTAGGATCTGGTGTAAGTCTTGCTGGGTACCTTTGTACTCATGTTGCTATAATTTACATTTTACAGAAGACGCTGCAACCCCTTCTGATGGGTTCTTCGTAGACGTTGACATCAATGAGTAGACTCAGGCCCAGGTGGTGATCCTGAGCTTGTGAAGGACCACGTAGTATAGTTAGGCTTTCCAAGCCTCTTTTATTTTACTAGTTGTTTGTACTCAGACAAGTTACTTCCGCTGTTGGTTTGTATGACTGTATGACTTGAATGCTGGGTCGTGTGACCCGTACTTGTGTATACGCTATGTATGGCTCTCTGAGCCTTAAATAAAGTACTTGTGTTGTAGAGTCATGTTGTGATGCCTTGTTGTATTTGCACATATCGAGCATATTGTGTGTATGATTGAAATGCTTGGTATGTGTGGGATCTGACAATCTAGTTGTTTATTCTTAGTAGCCTCTCTTACTGGGAAATGTCTCCTAGTGTCTCCACTGAGCCTTGGTAGCTTGCTACTGCTCCGGAACACTTAGGCTGGCCGGCATGTGTCCTTCTTCGTTCCTGTGTCTGTCCCTTCGGGGAAATGTCACGCGGTGGGTACCGGAGTCCTGTTAGCCTGCTATAGCCCGGTTTACCGGAGTCCTGCTAGCCCAGTGCTACAGCCCGGATTCACTTGCTGATGACCGACACGTTCGATGCTGGGTCATGGATGCCTGTCCCTGTAAGTCTGTGCCACTTTGGGTTTACGACTAGCCATGTCAGCCCGGGCTCCTTATCATATGGATGCTAGCGACACTATCATATACGTGTGCCAAAAGGCGCAAACGGTCCCGGGTAAAGGTAAGACGACACCCGTGGGGATACCGTGCGTGAGGCCGCAAAGTGATATGAGGTGTTACATGCTAGATCTATGTGGCATCGAGTCGGGGTCCTGATAGACATTTCTTCTGTTAAACAGTAATATAACATGTCTCTCCGCGTACCTTTGTTTAGAAAACCATATGGCCAGATTGCCTTGTTTGTTGTAAATCTTTGCCCTCATAAAGGCTTTATAAAGTAGGACAAACACTCCTCGACTATTGGCCGAGGAGGTGGAAGCTGATGGTCGGTCAACAAAGTTTTGTAAAATACGGATCCGACCATTAATGACGTAAAGTACTTGGATACATAGAGTCATTACACATAATTTGTGATTTTACTATGGATATTGATCCTTAATTCGGCTTCCCGTGCCCGCATTAAGGCTCGGGGGCTACTGGGCTTCGGGCTTATTATTTACAAATATTATAGGGGCACATCGATCCCCTGATCTGGTGTTGCCACCCGACCAGTGTCTCAGGGGCTACTGCATTGCCTGTTCTATGAAGAAAATTTTAAGTGCAATACAGTTTCCGAGGAGATTTTGATCCTCAGGTTGGTCGGCCGCACCCAACCTGATCTCGAGGACTGAGCATGCCGCTTTTTGTGTCCCGAAGTATTCTGCCGAGCTAGGACTTGATCCTCAGGCTGATTTTGCAAATCAACCTGAGTCTCAGCGGTTACTGGGATCAGCGGTCTTATGTCATCCTTCATGTGCATCTCGGGTTTTAGACTGATATCCACCTTGAGGGCTACTAGCTATGTATCTCGGCAGAGAATAAATTGCACCAATCCAAAATATTGACAAAAATCGGCCCACATTCGGGGTGGTGCACCACCGCGGAAGCAGTCCGGCATAAAGCTCGGGCGCTAGTGGCCGGCTCCATAGAGGGCATTCCCGGCATTAAGCTCGGCTAAACTCCTTCAAACTTCTTTGAACCAAGGTGATTTACGACACCTCGGATACAGTTCGGCGTTGGAGCTCGGATACATAGTCCGGCGTTGGAGCTCAGATACAGTCCGGCGTTGGAGCTCGGATACATAGTCCGACATTGGAGCTCGGATACGTTCCGGCGTTAGAGCTAGAAAGCGGTCCGGCGTTGGTGCTCGACTGCAAAATATACCTCGAATGCAGTCCGACGTTGGAGCTCGGACGCAAGAGGATGCTGCCGCCCGGGAACAACTTCAAACCCGAGGTGTGGCATAAAAATAACAAGGCATTGATAAAGGCCGGAAACTTAAAGGTGCTCCTCGGATACCCGACGTGTAAACTCGTCGAATGCATTTCGGTGATCCTCAAGATAGAAGATGAGAAGATTTGTTGAACCAGTTTTCAAGACCGGCAACCGAAGATGAAGAATAGTTCGGAAGAATCGAGGAGCGTCCCTAACTTGAAGACCGGTTCAGGGGGCTACTGACGGTGTCCTGGACTAGGGGGTACTCAACGCGTCGTCTCCCGATCAGTTGGATTGGGCCGAGGACCCCCATGGCCGTATACTCATGGGCCAGTCCGGACAGCTGCCGCATACAAGGAAGAATCCACAAGACTTGGCGATCAAGACAAGGACTCCTCCCCCACCGATGTATTCGGCTAGGACTCTTGTTATCCTAGGCCTCTGGTGCATTATATAAACCGGGGCCAGGCTAGTCGATAGACATATACAACAACAATCATACCATAGGCTAGCTTCTAGGGTTTAGCCTCTCTGATCTCATGGTAGATCAACTCTTGTACTACCCATGTCATCAATATCAATCAAGCAGGAGTAGGGTTTTACCTCCATCGAGAGGGCCCGAACCTGGGTAAAAACATCGTGTCCCTTGTCTCCTGTTACCATCCGCCTAGACGCACAGTTCGGGACCCCCTACCCGAGATCCGCCGGTTTTGACACCGACATGGACCATAAAATTTCAATAAATAATTGTTCTTCATTTAAATGTGGGTCATGCATTCTTCTTTTAAATTAGGCAATGGGATCTTTATGGAAGACATTGACCAAAGTAGATTGTGCCAAGTAGATGGTATCTTTGTATTTGCATTTTGAACAAACAGTGATGGTCTGTTTTACTATCATATTAATTACTACACTGGGTTCAATTTGTGATGTTTGCAAGTCAAATTAATTTTCATATGGATAGCAAAATGAAAAAATATAATGCAATCCAGACTTTTCATTGATCATACCAAAGATAAGCTGAAAAGGAAGGCAATGAAAAGAACTGGTTGGCTTATTACATGGAGCTTATATTCACAGGTGGTTATTTTCTTAGGATAACTCGTAATAACTGTCCCTAAAAAACTTGGCCAATAGAACTGACATACAAATAACATGTCACGATGATTGCAATGGAGGAGTGACCTACCATAGCACATTGTATAGGCTCACCGCTGCCTCTCCTTTTCTTGCGATGTTCCATGAAATTGCCACATACATCTTGTACTTTTTCATAGTGTAACCCTATCTACAAGTTGACACAACTAATTTCCGACATCTCTACATGATAATACATTGCATATCCCTTGCGCATATTTAAACCACCAATTAATGATTGTGTGCATAGCATAAACTAGCCATGACTTGGTGTGCTGGACTAGCAGGCACTCGAAGGGAGCCTAATGTAGTGCATTGGAATTCCTACATGCCACCTACGATTTTGTGTAATGTACTGCCTCTGTTCCTAAATATATGCCTTTGTAGAGATTCCAGTATGGACCACATACAAATGTATATAGATGCATTTTCGAGTGTAGATTCACTCATTTTGCTCCGTATGTAGCCTAAAGTGGAATCTCTAGAAAGACTTATATTTAGGAATGGAGGTACGTGGTAGTATCATGTATGACATCTACATATCTAATTTAGTAGCCAGTAGTAGAAATCATTGTCTGCACAAAGGGATTACTGGTCGAAAATCCTACCAAAGCATGCTGGCAGGCACACAACAATACAAGAGAGAGAGAGACACACTTACAAGATCATAGCAATGCCTCAGTCCAGGATCTTGGTTGGCCAAGCTGTTAGATCCAGAAGAAACATCGTCCTTGTAGTTTTTGCCAGCTGCATAATAGGTAACAGCGACCTGTTAGTATATTTGAAGTACATCGGGCGGGTGATGCTGGATGGGTTTAAAGGTGACAAGTACCTAGGCTGTGGTGGGTGCTTGTCATTTTGCCAGATGGTGGGAATCAGGTTAGAAACGTCAAGGGTGATGATGATGCGCTGGCTGTCGGGGTCCGGTCAGGAGATCTAGAACCGTCAAGTAGGGTGTTTGTGGACCGGCTCCGGTAGGGTGGACTATGGTGTGGGCGAAGCGGACTTGTGGCCGTGGACGAGGGCGTCGGTGAAGCTGCTCCGGTGGTTGGGTTAAGGATGGTGTCGACGATGCGGATTTGCGGCCGTGGACAGGACATCATAAGCTGCTCCAGTAGGTTGGATGAGGGTGCGATGAAGTGGATCTGAGGCCTTGGACTTGTGAGTTGGCAAAGCGGCCCCGGTAGGGTTGAGAATGATATAGGCGAAGCTACTCCGGTAGGGTTGACGATGGTGTTGGTGAAGCGGCTCCAGTAGGGTTGAGGAAGGTGTCGGGCAAGAGGATCAGAGGCTGTCGACGGGGGCGTCGGTGGGGCGGCTCCGGGGGGTGTGGACGAAGCGTCTCCGTTGGGGAGTACGAATGAGCCGCTACAGATGCACTGCGGTTGACGAGAGTACCGGCAAAGCAGGTCCGGTGACGTGGACAAGGCCGACACTGAATGGGCTGTGGTACAGTGGTGGATGAGCAGTGTACTTATTTCTAGGGGAGTTGGGAGTGGTAGATGCAGCCACAAAAGCAGATCCGGCGAGGTGGATGCCGTTGGCAGTGAATGAGCTCTCATACGCCGGTGGATGAGCAGTCTAGGGTTTCGAGAGGGGGGGGGGAGGGGGGTAGAAAGGCCAATGAAGTACAGACGGCATGATGTAAGATGCTCTGGTGCTATGGAGTTAGTCGTTTTTGCAGGAGGGGGAGAGGAAATGGGGGTGCATTGTGGTGGGGGGAACCGGAAGTTACCAAAGCAGCCCCGACCTATTATGTAGATGAGGGCGGTATTGTAATTGTTGGTCTCTGTGCACCAAGGACAAAAGGGGAATTTCGCATGCTAAAGACTAGGTGGCGGAAATTTTAGAAGGAGGCGAGAGATTTTGCCGCCGGCGGGATCGTTCATATCCAGTTTCAACTAATTTTGGACCGTGCTAGCGGGAAGGTCATGCGAGACTGTGTACATGGGGCACACGTCAGCAGTTAATAACTAGTGTGAAGTCCACCCCAAAAAAAGACAATAACTCAGGATGATGCGCCGATAACTTGGACGTTCACAGGGGCGCGGCCAATCGTACGGGTGTAGAGGTGCTTTCACAAAAAAGGGATCAAACGCTCAGCCTATGTATTTCTCGTGTAAATAGATAATTTAGTGCCATTGGTTATTTACTTTAAACATAATGCATTGACGTGTTAGTGTAGAGGAGCACAAAAAGAAATGGATATTGTAGTCCCACAAAAGAAATTGTTGGATTTCGGGTTCCGGCAGACCCTTGAGGTTCGAACTCTTGGGTGCGCATGAAGATCGTTCCCCTACCAGCTCACGTTTCGAAGCCTCGCAAGGAATCTAAGCTAGAAAGAAGAACACACAAGGGACACGAGGTTTATACTGGTTCAGTCCACCATTGTGGTGTAATACCCTACTCCAGTGTGTGGTGTGGTGGATTGCCTCAGGGGCTGATGATGAACAATACAAAGGGGGAACAACCTCGCGAGGGGCTGTTCTTGAGCTGGTGCGATGAACTGCTTGGGTGAGTTCAATCGCTTCTCTCTCTCCCTCTCTCTCTCTCTGATCGATCCGTGATATGGATCCTCCCTACCCTGTGGTGGCTAGCTCTATTAATAGAGGGAGGCCCTGGGCCTCTTCCCAAATAAAGAGCGGGAAGGGCGCCAACAATTGGCCATTTTGAAGGGGAACATCTAGTACACTTATCCTGACTAAAGTTGGTCTACGGCTGCCAAAGGCTCTGACGATGATGCCGTCCTAGGCTCCACGATGACCTCCATCCTGCCGTTCTGCTGGTCTTGGTCTTGTTGCACCGAAACGGTAACCTTTGCCTGATGCCTTGGCCTGTGCTTGCCCCCTTTGCACCGAAGGACACTGCGTAGGCCGACGCCCGCCTGGCGCCCGCCTGGTCTCGATCGTCATGGCTTGCGTCACGGGCTCCTCGCGAGGTGCCCTTGCCTTGATCTCTCCGCCTCCTCACGAGCCTGCCTGATGAGGCTGCTCCTGAGGAAGCTTCCTGTCGTCCGCCCCGCGAGGCTTGGCCCCTTGCGAGGGTATTGAGCTTGAGCTGAAGAAGCTGGGCTGCACTGGGCCCCCACTTGAGCCATGCCGCAGGCAACAGACAGGCAAGTCTGGTGACCCCTGTTCCCAGAACACCGACAGTAGCCCCCGGGCCCAAGGCGTGCCCGGACTTGGCTTAGCAAAGAAGCGAAGGGGCAAGTGTGAAGCGCCACAGGCCCCAAAAGCCTGCGGCCTTGAGCACCGCGTGACGATTGATTGGACGTGGGCGTCTCCGCTTCCCCACGATGCCTTGGCAACCGCATGACTTGACAAGTCCCTGCATGCAAAAAATGGGTCATGATTACCTGCGATCGTGATGGCCGACGGTTGGCCTTCTCCGGCTATAAGTACGGAACGGTGCGAGCCCTTCTAGTCCATCCCTTCCTGCTACTCCTTCTCTTCTTCTTCCTCGCCCTTGCTCCGCCTTACGCCAATGGCACCAATCCGCTAGTTTTCTGCGGAAGAGAAGGGAAAGGGCCCCCGAGAGGGTCCCGACCAGCTTCCGCCGAAGAAGTGGCTAGTCCTCTGCCGCCGAGATGAGGGTGCTCGGCAGGAGGCATCGAGGCCCCGGTACGAGCGGCCGCCGCCTGGGTTCCCGCTGCCCTTGTACGCCCGCATCGAGGGCCCTAGAGAAGAAGGCGTCGAGCGACACCAATGGTGCCACCGCCGACGCCGACGAGTTACGGCGGTGCACGTCGTTCCTCCTAGAGTCCACGCCAAGGGCTCCTCTCACGAGCTTGTGCTTCACGCCGCCATGCCTCCTCCATCTTGGATTCACCGTCCTCCCTCCTTCGCCTTCGAGATCCCGTCGAGGCAGCCTCGGGAGCTCTGGCTGTAGCACGCCGACTGCAACACCCCTACGACCTGGGCGGAGGTCGAGGTTGTTGCCCCGGGCAAGGTCTTCCTGACCCGCGGCTGGGGTGAGATCGCCCGGGTCTGCCGGACAGGGGGCGGCCACGTAATCCACCTCGAATATGATGGCGCCTCCTTGATGTTCTTCAAGGTCTTCGACGCGGAAGGACGCCGGCTGGAATGCTGCCCCAAGGAAGGCGGCCGGGGCATTGGAGTGGCGAGGACCAGGCCTGCCAACCGCTTCCCCAGCAGCTCCTCAGATAGCAGCAGAGGTGCCGGAGGGTCCAGCGACTCCGCCGAGCTTCACACGACTCCGGAGACGAGCGACGACAGCTACGAGCCCCCGAGCTCGCGTCGCGCCCAGAGCAGGGCAGCTGCATCAGCCCGCCGACGCCACTGATCTGGATGGGGTTGGCACCGGTGCCTGACGGCCCACTGTTGATGATGGTGTCTCCTACGGAGGCGCGCGTAGTTATCGCTCCTTAGCACCTTTCGTTCCCTGCGAGGAATCGAAGTACCACCCCACAGGGGTATGTAAGGCGCTGGCCATGTCTTTTGTGAATATTATATCCTTATTATGAATCGATGCGAGATGCTTGTCCTGTCCCAGCTCGGCTCCCCCTTTCTTTCCTCACGAGGGCTTGGTGCTCTACGCCGACAGGTCCCGGTCCCCAGGCAAGCTTCAGCCGTCGCTGGTATGCCAGGTCACGATGCCGTGGTCAAGGCCAGGAGGTGAGCGGCCCAAGGTCCAGTAAGAGCCCCTGAGTCACGATGCTCAGGAGGTCCCCTTTAGTGCTCAAGCAGCCTCCACTGGGCAAGAAAGGTAGGCAACATTGCCGTGACAGAGCTGCATTAGGTGAGGGTTTAGCACTGAGTCAGTTCAGTTTTGCGTGACTTATCTGGTAGGTTTTGAGTGGTTTTGTCCTCGTGAGCTTATTCCCTCTCCCCCACACTTTCCTTCATGTTCTACGTCCTCAGGTCCTGGCCCTCGAGCGAGCTCAGCCGCCGCTGGTATGACAGGTCGCGATGCCGTGGGTCAAGGCCAGGGGGGGTGAGGGCTGGAGAGCCAGTAAGAGCCCATGAGTCGCGATGCTCAGGTGCCCCCCTTTTAACGTGCAAGCGGATCGTGCCGGAGAGAAGGCGAGAAAGCTCGCGACGTCCCCAGCATTGCTTCTGGAGTGGGTCCTGCATACCAATCACGAGGGGAAACAAGGTCTGTCATTACAGTAGCCAGCCAACCATTGGTCGCTGCGAGGGAGTGATTGGGGCACTGAGGGCCTGGTGAGGTGGTGCCTTGCGAGGCTGCCGCGGCCAGAGCTCAGCCACTCAGATTTATTGGTGTTGCAGGGATGGACCCGTACGCAAATGCCGTGCCAGAGCGAGCGGCTCCAAAGGTAGGTGTCAATCGTGCAGGCGATTATGTCAAGCATGTTAACCATGAAGGAGCAAATCCATCTAGATAGATGTAGAAAAAGCAAACACCACTGGGTCAGGCCCGAGCGGCTTGGGGATAATGCAGCCCGAGGGGCGCCCCCAACAAGGTAAGCAAAGAACACGAGCAAAACGGATACATGCCGCAGGGACGGACCCACGCGACCTGGGAATGATGCAGCCCTGTGGGCGCTCCCAGCTGAAAATGGAACTTTGAAAGATGTCACCTGATACCGTTGGACATGAAGTGATGCTGAAGTAGCGGACGACGCGTGGTGAGGAGGTCGACCCTCATGAGCTCCCGGGACCAGGAGCCTCGGGAGGCTCCGGGGGCTCGGGTGGATCTTCGAGGACCATCTCCATCTCCGCCAGGACCGCACAATGCCTAACCTCCTGAGCCTCCAGAATGCTCCTCATCAGGCGCTGATGAGCAACGGCCATGTTCGGCAGGCCGAAAGGCATGCGAACGTAGCTGTGAGGTGGACCCTTGCAACGCCCCATGCGTGAAGGCCAGAGGCGCTCCTGAGACGCGGCTCGGTTGAGCCCTGGTACGTCGATGCGGACGCGTAGCCCACCATCCTTGCCTGGATGTGGGGCTACGACAGGCAAGCGGCGGCTGCCACGCATGACTCTTGACTCCTGTTGCTCCTGAATGTTTCTCGCGATGAACTCTTGAGGGTTTGGCCCTCCTTGCCTCATACCTTGCTGAGGGAAAACGTGCTTTGAAGCACGCCTCCAAGTGGTGCCCGAGCGCCTCCCTCGTGACCTTGGCAAAGTTAGTGGCTCTCCAAGAAAGAGCCCCCAAGCCTTGCCCAAGGAGGGCGCCAGGCACGCCTTCCTATGCGACAGAGCGTGGCGCCCCCTGAACGAGCGCGGATCCTGACGCAACGCCTCCGGAGGTGCCTGCCTCCTGAGGGTTTGAGCTAGGTGAGGTCTTCTTCTTCTTGGGGACCGCCTTGGGAAGTCTTCCGCTCCTGTGATCTGGGTCTTCGATTGCCGCGGCTTGGAAGGCATGCTCAAGAGAACACACTGCATCCCTTTCCTCACAAGGTACTGTGATGACTCCACCGCTTCCTGGCATCTTGAGGACATTGTAGCCATGGTGAGTCACTGCCATGAACTTGGCCAGGGCTGGGTACCCGAGGATGGCATTTTATGGCAGGCGAATGTGGGCGACGTTGAAGTCAATGAGGTCGGTGCGGTAGTTGTTGCGCTGCCCAAAGGTGACTGGAAGGCGAACCTACCCTATCAGAACAGTGGAACCATCACTGACTCCTGAGAAAGGTTTGGTCGGTTGAAGATGATCATATGGCAGTTGGAGGTTGTTGAATGTCTCGACGGACAGGACGTTGAGTCCTGCTCCGCCATCGATGAGGGTCCTGGTGACTTGCACATTGCTGACGACTGGGGAGCAAAGCATCGGGAGGACTCCGGCCGTTGCTGCGCACTTGAGCTGATCCGCTGAGCTGAATGTGATAGCGCACGCAGACCACCTGAGAGGGCACGTGGCCTCAAGCTTGGGGAGGACCGCATTCACCTCGCGAGGAAACTGCTTGAAGATGTGCTGTGAGGCTGGGGCCTGGGCGCCGCCCAGGATGCAAGCGATTGCGTGCGGCTCCTGGAAGCCCCCAGCCCCCTCGTCCTGATGCTGGTCTTCATTCCTCCTCGACGGTGGTGGCAGAGGAGGGAGGCCTGCGTTGCCGTGCGGGCGATCCTCACGAGGCTGATCCCTCCAACCTCCCTCGCAAGGCTGGTCCTGCCAACGATCCTCGCGAGGTCGGTCACGCCACCCTTGGCGAGGGCCACGGTCTTCCCATCATCCTCCACCTCTTCCTCCTCCTTGGCCATAGCCCTAAACGTTCCGCTCGGGGCGTCGGCCAATACGCCCATCTTGTACGGCCCTGAGCTCTTGGCATTCATTGGTGTTGTGGGTGTGGAGGTCGTGGTACAGGCAGTATCGGCTGCCCTTGGATGACTCAGGCTGATCCCCGCCTCGCTTGGTGTCTGGTTCTGCTGCGAGCACAACAGCTCCCTTGCACTTCATGTCCTTGACCTTGGGCTTCTTCTCTTCCGGATCGGCAGCCGGAAGCTCGAGGAGGGAGAGGCGCCCTTCCTCATCCCTGGCGCACTTGGTCGCCAAGTTGAACAGCTCCAGGGATGTGCACATGTCTTCATGGATTGCTAGCTCCTCTTTCATCTTGATGTCACGCACGCCATCGGAGAAGGCTGAGATGATGGCTTCCTCAGTCATCCTGGGGATCTTGAGGCGAGCGTTGTTGAAGCGCTGGATGTACTTCTGTAGGGTTTCTCCTGGCTATTGCTTGATGCGGCGCATGTCACTCATGGCCGGAGGCCGGTCGCGTGTGCCTTGGAAGTTGGCGATGAAGCGAGTGCGCATCTCGTCCCAAGAGGAGATCGTGCCAGGAGACAGGTTCAGGAGCCAGGTGAGGGCACCGTCCTTGAGCTCCATGGGAAACCAGTTCGCCATGACCTTTTCGTCCCCAATGGCGGCTTCGATGCCCACCTCGTAGAGCTGTAGGAACTCCGCGGGGTCTGCGGTGCTGTCGTAGCGAGGGGCAGGTCAGGCTTGAACTTGCCTGGCCATGCGACACTGCGTAGCTCGAGGGTGAAGGCACGGCAGCCTCCGGTGGCCACCGGAGCCCTTTGCTGGTGCTGGGCTTGCTCCTGGAAATTCCCACGCGCCGCCGCTTGGAGCAGCGCGGGGTCTTGACGTGGTGGTGTAGGGATGCGGTCATGGCGCACCAGTGCTGGGAGCACGCGGGCACCTTCTTGGGGACGAGGAATTTCTTGGCAACTCCTTTCTTGCCGCGCAGGCACCGAACATGGAGGGTCTTGTCCTGGGGCCGTGCGCCCTGGAGCCAGGGCGCCTTCTTGGGGAGGAGGTGGCGGAGGAACCTCCTAATCCTTGCCTCCTGCACAGGAAGGAGGGCGAGGCAACGAGAGAGATGGCAAAGGAGAGCCCCCAGTGGCGCTGACGAGCTCGGTGATGCGGGCGAGCCAGTCCTCATAGAGGTCGTCGATGGGACGGTAGTGCAGGAGCTCACGCGCCAGGAGGAGCTCAGCGTGCGCGTCCGTGGGGGCGTGACGGGCGTGGGACGACGAACCGGCTGGAGTCAGCGACGGGGTGGCGGTGCGGCCTTCCCGCCGCACTGAAGGACGCAGGGACAAGGCCTGCTGCTCGTTCCCCGCCGGGCCGGTGGCAGCGTTGGCGGCATGCGACGGGGAGCGATAGGGGCGACCGCCGAAGGGCACCGTCTGGGCGACGCGGGTGGCGAGAGCAGCCCGACGCTAGGCGCGAGCCCGGTGAGCGTCAGCCATGGATACGACAGAAGATCACACGCGAACAACGGAAGAAAGATTCCGGTGCACCCCTACCTGGTGCACCAAATGTCGGATTTCGGGTTCCGATAGACCCTTGAGGTTCGAACTCTGGGGTGCGCACGAAGATCTTTCCCCTACCAGCTCAGGTTTCAAAGCCTCGCAAGGTATCTAAGCTAGAAAGAAGAACACACAAGGGACACGAGGTTTATACTGGTTCAGGCCACCATTGTGGTGTAATACCCTACTCCAGTATGTGGTGTGGTGTATTGCCTCAGGGGTTGATGATGAACAATATAAAGGGGGAATAGCCTCGCGAGGGACTGTTCTTGAGCTGGTGCGATGAACTGCTTGGGTGAGTTCAATCGCTTCTCTCTCTCCCTCTCTCTCTGATCGATCCGTGATCTGGATCCTCCCTGCCCTGTGGTGGCTAGCTCTATTTATAGACGGAGGCCCTGGGCCTCTTCCCAAATAATGAGCGGGAAGGGCGCCAACAATTGGCCATTTTGAAGGGGAACATCTAGTACACTTATCCTGACTAAAGTTGGTCTATGGCTGCCAAAGGCTCTGACGATGACGCCATCCTGGGCTCCATGATGACCTCCATCCTGCCGTTCTGCTAGTCTTGGTCTTGTTGCACCAAAATGGTAACCTTGCCTTATGCCTTGGCCTGTGCTTGCCCCCTTTGCACCAAAGGGGAAACAAGGACACTGCATAGGCCGGCGCCCGCCTGGTCTCGATCGTCATGGCTTGCGTCACGGGATCCTCGCGAGGTGCCCTTGCCTTGATCTCTCTGCGTCCTCGCGAGCCTGCCTGATGAGGCTGCTCCTGAGGAAGCTTCCTGTCGTCCGCCCCACGAGGCTTGGCCCCTCGCGAGGGTCTTGAGCTTGAGCTGATGAAGCTGGGCTACACTTGGCCCCCACTTGAGTCACGCCGCAGGCCACAGGCAGGCAAGTCTGGGGACCCCCGTTCCCAGAACGCCGACAGAAATGGATATTGTAGCCCTCTACTTAAAAGTGTCACTACAAAAAAAAGACACATCCGTGACATTTTGGGCCGAACGAATTTTTTGTGTGTCATACATATGACACTTCTATGACGATAATTGTGACAAAACCTGGTATCATCATAGATGTGGTGGGCTCCTACTTCTATGACAAAAAATCATGACAGAAAATGGGCTTTTCGTCCTGGGCGGGCCGGAGACGCAGCTGCATGACATTCTTTGGGCCGTCCATGACGGAAAAAACCGTGGTAGAAGCGAGGGGGAGGAAAATTTCGGGGAGTTCCCAGTTACGGTGGGAGGTTGGGGGCCGAGCGATGCGCGTTTCTCTCGTACACGTACGCGCGTGTGTGCGAGGCGTTGGCTCTAATTGAACCCGAGCGAGGCGTTGGGCTCTAACTGAACCCGAGCGATTGCACTGCAGGCTACGCGTTACTGAACCCGAGCGATCGATCGATGGCTATTAACTGAACCCGATCGAGCGATTCCTTCGCTACTGCTGCTAACTGAAGCCGATCGATTGGATGAACAGTGAGCGTTCCGGGGGGAGGGGGGTTGGATGAACAGTGAGCGGTGGCGTTGCCTCTGGATGAACAGGACCCCGTGATGTGGAGGGCTGGATGAACAGTAGACGGTGGAGGGGTGCCCGTGGAGGGGTGGTTGAACAGGACCTCGTGGTGTGGAGGGCTGGATGAACAGTACACGGTGGAGGGGTGCCCGTGGAGGGGTGGTTGAACAGGACCCCGTGGTGTGGAGGGCTGGATGAACAGTAGACGGTGGAGGGGTGGTTGAACAGTAGCCGGTGGAGTAGCGCGCGGTGGAGGTTGGATGAACAGGAGCCCGTGGAGGCTGGAGGAGGTCGACGGTAGCCCGTGGAGGCTGGAGGAGGTCGACGGTGGAGATGAACAGTATCCCGTGGAGTCCCGTTTTGCGGTACGCCACACCCCTCCCGATCAACAGGACCCCCGTTTCGACCGTAGCGCTCCAACACAAGTCCGTTTCCTCCGTTTTGCGGTACGCCACACCCCTCCCGATCAACAGGACCCCCGTTTCGACCGTAGGAGGTCCGTTTCCTTCGTTTTGCGATACGCCAGACCCCTGCCGATGAACAGGATCCCGTTTCGAATGTGGCCGGTCGAACACAAGGCCGTTTCCTCCGTTTTGCGGTACGCCAGGCCTCGTTTCCATCGCCTGTTCCGTCCAAGCCCTCCTGATGAACACGACCACGCATTCCGTTCCGACCCAGCCGGTTGGCTCCCACGCGTTCCGTTGCCTCCCGATGAACACGACGCATTCCGTTGCCTCCCCATGAACACGACGCATTCCATTGCCACCCCATGAACACGACGACGACGCTGTTTCTCCGTTCCGACCCAGCCATGTACACGAGCCCTGGCCGTACGCATGCGCGAGTAGGCGTTCGAGACCCTGCCCGTATGTACATACGTGGCCGTATTTTCTTTCTTGCACCCTGGCCGCTGTACGTACGTGTACATGCTACGCGCGCGCCTCTACTACGACACGCACGCGCCTCTACTACGACACGTGCGCGCCTCTACATCGACCAGTATATATGTACGTACACGTTCGCGACCACAATGACAACGCTACGAACGCTTCGACCAGGTGGGTCCCGATTGTCAGGCACTTCCTTGCCTGCGAAGATGTAGCTGGTGGGTCCCAGCAGTCAGGGGGGCGAATCATTTTTTTTGCCCGGACGCACTTCCTTGCGTGGGAAGGTGTAGCTGCTGGGTCCCAGCAGTCAGGGGGGAATCGTTTTGTTTTTTTTGCCCGGACGCACTTCCTTGTGTGCGAAGATGTAGCTGGTGGGTCCCAGCAGTCAGGGGGGCGAATCGTTTTTTTTCGGACGCACTTCCTTGCGTGCGAAGATGTAGCTGGTGGGTCCCAGCAGTCAGGGGGCAAACTTTTTTTGCGAAATACGGTGGCCCGTCCGGTGGGTCCCCGCTGTCAGGTGGAGGAATAATTATTTTGCGTTAATAAGGAGGCACTTCCTTGCTGCGGCCGTGGACCCAGCTGTCAGCCTCTCCACGTACAGTCCACGTCCGATGGAAGCCATTCCTTGACCATGTTGACCACGCCGCGCCGAGAGCACCAGGGCGGTGGACGACGGCGAGGCCTAGGAAGGGGACGACGCGGAGCCGCGGAAGACGCGGCAGTGGATGCCCTCGCGTAGAGGAGTATGAGGGTTCACTCGTTCGGCTGCGGTGTGAGGCTGCCGTCGCCGCAGAATAACAGGGGGTGTGGGTGCGTAGAGGGATGGCCTGGCCAGCGGTGGGAGTAGTAGGGGGCGGTGAGGCCTCCGCGGCATCACAGCCGGCCACGGGCGGCAGGAGCAGGCGGCACGACCGGCGCTGCTTTGGGCGGCTGGAGCAAGAAGACCAGAGGTTGAAGAAGCACTACGGCCGTTGGATGGACATCGTACGGTCACTGGAGCTAGAATCGTTCATATATTGACTAAAGTTGACAAAGGCCTCCGTCCCAGTCAACTTAGGAGGCCCACAAGTCAGCCTCCCACCAAGGTGGGTCCCAGCTAGCAGGGGGTATTCATTTTTTTGTGCGTAATAAGGAGGCACTTCCGGTGGGTCCGAGCTGACAGCGGGGGGAACGTTTTTTTCGCGAAATACGGTGGCCCGTCCTGTGGGTCCCAGCAGTCAGGGGGAAACGTTTTTTTCGCGAAATACTGGTGGCCCGTCCGGTGGGTCCCTGCTGTCAGGTGGAGGAATAATTATTTTCCGCGTAATAAGGAGGCACTTCCTTGCGGCTGCCGTGGACCCAGCTGTCAGCCTCTCCACGTACAGTACTCTTCCGATGGAAGTCGGTCGTTGACCACATTGACCACGCCGCGCCGAGAGCACCACGGCGGTGGACGACGGCGAGGCCTAGGAAGGGGACGACGCGGAGCCGGGGAAGACGCGGCAGTGGAAGCCCGCGCGGAGAGGAGTACGAGGGTTCACCGGTTCGGCTGCGGTGTGAGGCTGCCGTCGCCGCAGAATAACAGGGGGTGTGGGTGAGTAGAGGGATGCCCTGGCCAGCGGTGGGAGTAGTAGGGGGCGCTGAGGCCTGCGCGGCAGCACAGCCGGCCACGGGAGGCGGGAGTAGGCGGTCCCGCCGGCGCTGCTTTGGCGGCTGGAGCAAGAAGATCAGAGATTGAAGAAACACGACGGCCGTTGGATTGACATCCAACGGTTACGTCTGCTAGAATCGTTTGTTGACGTATATAATAACTAAAAAAATCTTGCATACGCGTCAACTAAACAGGCCCACAAGTCAGACCACTCCCTCTTTTTTTAATAATTTATATATAGCTCATGGCAACTTCTTATGCAATTTATTGCAGTCGTTTTTTTGGTTGGCCAGGGCCAATTTCGCATATTTCTGTGGGTTCCAAACTATTTTTAATACCGAAATGTCGAGCCAGATTTAAAGTACTTTGAAGATATATTTAAATTAGGTTAATGCCCAGTGAAATAGGAATCTGAAAATGTGAAAAAATTCAGAAATTATAAAGTAATTGCCAATTTGTCATCTGTTTTTATATTTACAACCCATTTCATATTACTTTCAAGATTTGCAGGCGTCTTGAAAGAGTTGCAGCCCATCAGGGCGTAGAAAAATAAGTAGGCCTGGATTGGGTATTCTTCAGAAAAAATAAACTGGGCTCATTTTCACAAAGAAAAAATAGCTGGGCTGGTCACATGGTGAACATAAAATATAAGCCTGGGCTAGACGGGCCACAGCCCAGTTCAAACCCTGCTCCGTCTCAACAATACCAAACAAAAAAATACTGCTCGAGTAGCTACGTCCCAGGTGTCAGCCGATCTTGTGCTGTTCTCTTGTCTATTGACTATATACGCTCACAATGTCGTGGGTCCCAGATGTCAGGAAAACACTAGGAGGAAGCATTTTATTTTTCCATACGCTGACGTGGTGGGCCCCTACTGTCATCCTCTCCACGTACTTCTGCCGATTCCTGTTGTTTGTTGACCATGTTGACAACGCGAGAGGGCGGCGCCGCGGCGAGCGCACCAAAGCGCGCGGAGGACGTCGGCGTTAACGATTTAGGAGACGGTGGGGCGGCGATGCGTGCGCTGAGGCGCAGCCAGCCGTGGGAGGCGGAAGCAGGCGGCCCCGCCGGCGCTGGTTTGGTTTTGGCGGCTGGAGGAAGACAGGACTGAAGAAACACGACAGACTGTAAAAGCAGCAGGAGTACTTAACAACCTTAACTGAAACCAGCAGGGGCACTTAACAACCAAAGCTGAAAGCAGTATGAGTACTTATACAGGTTCAACCGTACAAAGCACGCCTCGAACAGTGCTACTTTGCCTACAGTTAACCAAGGGTGAGGCCGCCAAGCCCCAGGACAAGGCCCAGGCGCCACCCCGCGCATCCACAACCTTCTGAAAGCGGCTTCATCTCGCAACGTGGTCAATAAACAGGATATTCGCTTTAGAGCCATGGAAAAGCATGAACATAATCTTCTGTCCTATTCTCCAAGATGGACGGGCCTTCATTATTTGAGACCACCCATGAATAAGTATCTTTTCACCTCCAAGGGGAATTGAGTAGGTCGACATAAACATCATGTTGTGACCAAGCGCAAGTCTGACCCGACCATGGTCAGGCATCTGTATAGGAACAATAGAACTCGGCAGTTCCTGTTTCAAGAAGATCACAGCTGTAAAACTGTGTATAAGCAATAGTTTATGAACAACATATATAACAGAAAACAGCTCGTACCATAAGTTTCTCGACACAGTTGGACCTGTTCAACGAGTGCAGCAGTGGCACACATATCCCACGTGGCCTTCCACCATTGAAACGCCCCACAAGGACCTCAAGACGATCAATAAAGTGTAGGAACTTGTGGATGTCGATCCAGTCAACTTCAGTGCCATTAGTAACAGCCGAGTTATTACAGAGTAACAAACGAGCAGACTGCTTAACTCTGAAAAAACCTACACGTGCCACCAATTATAAGAAAATATTAGTTAGAAGTAGCATCTTCGTGAGAGATTCGTTGCTACTTCTAAAGTTAAATTGTGATTAGTTAGACAGAATAGGTGGATTAAGAAGTAATCGAGGCAACAAGCAAGAACCAGATACAAAACTAACATGGATGAACAATTGGAACGACGTCGGGGTGGAAGATCGCAGTGAAGATGAGACCAGGTTCTGCTATTTCCATCAACATTCGTGCGCCAACTTTCAGTCCGTAACACTTGAGAAAGTTTATCCAAGTTCGGCCATAAAAAAAGCAGCGATCTTCTTGGTTCATGAACCCAACTCGGAACTTATATCCATGGCTTGTCTTCACTGTGACCATTAAACTAGTGTATTCAGTTATGGCAAGGCCGAGCATCTTGAGTACATGTGTTCTGGCAGAGCAAATAATACACTGCAGGAAAAATAATATGAGAACACAGCATGTTCAAAAAAACCCCACCCTCCCGGATAGAAAAGAGGATTCTAGGAACATACTGTGCGCGTTTCAAAATGCTGTGTTAGGATGAGAAGGAACAAGTGTGGCGTCTCGCCGAGGGCGCAGAAACCTGTAGGGTACTCGCACTTTGGGCACTGCAAATGAAACACACTAGATTCAGTAGGAAGAAAAATGCATCAACGGCGGCGGCTGCCATCCTAGGATTACCTGCGACCAAGGGACTTGGATTTATCGGGGATGGATGAAGAATTCGTACCTGGTTCTCCATGAGAAAACCCTATGCAATCGCCGAGAGGGGGTTTTCTCTGAACAAGCAGACGAGGGAGAAGGGGATTCAGGCCCAGTGAAATATTGCCGCTTCGTCCGTCCAGCTTACTGCTAAAGCTGGAAAGGGGGGTTGTGATTTGACGGCTCATTGGGCATTACTGCGGCGCTACGACCGGGGTGTGTCTACCGTGAAGTTGTGCACTCTAATTTGTGCATATGGCACGTGGACCCCGTTGCCGGTTGCCCCACATATCAGCGAAAGGAAGTAGAAAGACAGGAGTAACTAGTTACACATAAATATATTTTTTGACAGAGAGATACTCCCTCTGTAAAGAAATATACAAATCTTTTATATCACAGGCTCACCTTGCCGAGAAATATACTCCCTCTGCAACGCACGGGCATTATGGGGGTTCAGCTTTTTTATGGGGGTTCAGCTGAGAATATAATACTCAGATAGGCTCACGGTTCTGGACTTTGGGCCGCAGGCCGACCCTGCATGTTTGGGGGCCCATGTGTTCTACCTCAGCGCTTTTCATATTGCAAGCGATCGGTACGGCGCTGGTTTTAGATGCTGTCGCAAGGCGAATACACAAAATTGAATAAAGCACGGCAGCTGTTGGAATGAAATCGAACGACAGTTCCTAACCAGCAATCAGAGTTGCAATTCTATCAACGATATACCATGTGATAAATAATACTGTCGTACTACTTATACACACAGGACACTTGTTTCACCATGCCAGATTATTACATCAAAATCTCTCGGAGGATAGATCAGTTCGGCAGTTGCGTGCTGCTACTGAAGAATTTCAAAGTTGATTTGGACCAGCTCTCCTTGCCGAGAAAGTTCGATTTTGACATCATCCCCTACCGCAAGATATGATTTAGATTTGAACCTTGACCATCCTTTAGCATCAATCATCATGCGACCATCCTTTGTACTTACGGTATATTGAGTAGGTTCATTCACACCAAGGCTGCGCATGGTAAGAGAAACTTGGCCGCGGTCGCCCGGATTGTTGAACGACTCCCTCGTTGCTCTAGGAATTCTCTGTTTGCAAACAAGAAGACATACCCAAACAGTTAGATCAACACAGTGAATCATGTGAAACAACATGGAAAGAAAAAAGAACGAAGCACTTGGGCGGCCAATGCTTACCAAGAAGGTGGACATGTCGGTTTTTGTAAGGACTTTGGTATATGAAGTGCGAACTGCAGCCCAGTCTGTTGCCGGTGCAACTGCACGGGCCGGAGCAGATGCAAGTGCAAGTGTTGGTGCAGGTGCCGAAGCCGCTGCTGCTGCCGAAGATGGTGCTCCTTGTTGAGCTGGTGCCGGTGTCGGAGCAGGTGCCGGTGTCGATGCCCGATCCTCCGGTAGATCAGACTGAGCTGCTGCCGCTGTCAGTGCTAGAGCAACTGCCGGTGCTCGATCTGTGCGAGACAGCGGCGATCGTGTTTGGTCTGCTATGATCAGCTTTCTAACTTGACTAGGATCCGTGACCGTGATCCAGTTTTTTTCTTCATTTCTTTTAAACGCGAGAAGGACTAATTGTGGCATTTTTGTTAAACCAAACTGCAGTTCATCATAGGGATTCAGCTTATACTCAGACAACAGACTGATCCAATTTTTTCCAGTAATATAAGTGATGGACAGTGCCTTCGTTACTGACACGACATAAGAAGTGAAACCTGCAAAAATAGCCATCGTAGAGCAAACCAAACGGTTTATTCTGTGATGAATGTCACATGGCAAAACCTGCATCGTAAAATTGCAGGAAAAGAAAGAAAACATGACATTAAATCAATAAGATTTAGACAGTAAATCAATAAGATTTACTTGATGTGACACGAGTGAATCCTTACCAGGAAATCACTATGTTGAAGTACTAAACAGAAGATTGATCGTCCAACTACGCGTGGCATGCAGGGGCCCCGCCTACTCCCACAAGCAGGACAGTCCAAAGGTCGTGACAAATCGTATGGACCGAACATCCATGGGACTGGAAATCCTGGTGGGTGCGATAAACCCTGCAATGCATACAGATATTGGAGTGTAACCATAATTGATAAACCGTCCTCACAAAAAATATGATCTGGATACTTCAAAATATACAGACTGAATTGAGTGGACAGACATTAACATAGACCGTTCACACACCAAAAGCGGCAGTACTAATAAACAATACAGGGTTCACAAACACAAATCAAGTACTGAACAATAGTACTTACTACAGACAAGCAAAGTTGCACTAACTAAACTCTGCAGACTATTTCTTGCCACCGACCTACGGGATGAACCCCGCATAACTGACTAGGCCATGGACTTCGTGTGAGATGTCTACATGCACCATCACCATCTTGTCAACCTTGGAGAACCTAACAGAGTGGTCTTTCCACTCATAAACATGATGATGAAGACAGGCCGCATCAGATTTGTTGGGAAGCTTTACAAGAACCACACCCTTCGTAATCGAAGGCACAGCCAGGAAATTGTTGTGGTCAAGTACAGCCTCGAGAACACGCCTGACAACAATGCTACAGGAAAACACTAGTTCAGGACACGTGGCGACAAGGACACAGCAGCTGGATAGTTCAGCAGTAGAACTCATCATCAGGTCTTCCAGTTCACACGGCATGACTTTGAGAACTTCATCTCCACCGCGGACCTGGTTCTAATTCAAACAGAAACCATATTTTATTACTACCTCCGTTCAGAAATATAAGATGATTTTCGATATTATACTCCATATATGACTACATATACGCACAGAAATGAGTGAACAAAGACACTAGAACATGTCTTCAAAGGCATGAGAGCAGAGGGATTACATGCAATATCCATAACACAAGTTACTGAGGCAAATATACCCTCTTAAAAGGTAGCATTGATGTTCATAAAGTACTCCCTCCGTCCCAAAATTCTTGTCTTAGATTTGTCTAGATACGGATGTATCAAGTCACATTTTAGTATTAGATACATCCGTATCTAGACAAATCTAAGACAAGAAATTTGGGACAGAGGGAGTAGTTGAAAGTAATCTATAAGAAATCAGTGTCAACCTCTCGCATGTTTTGGTCAAAAGAGGAATTTAGAACCGTCATTTGGCACACTAAAATCACATGCAAGATCACCCAGAAAGTTGTACTACCAGTACTAGTACTGCGTGTTAGATGAAAAAACACGATCAAGATCGAGAAAAAGATCGTCAACAAGAGACATTACCTGGACTTGCTTAATGAGGGATCCCGGAGAGGGGGGCTTGGACAGGGCGATGGCTTTGAGCTTGTCTGCGGTAGTCTCGGCGGGGTGCTTGCGCTTCTTCGTACCATGAGCCTCGACGGTTTTGGCCAGAGCCATAGACATCACGTCGGCCGGTGCTCCGGCGTCCATCCAAGAGAGGAAGCTGAGAGAGAAGAGTGAAAGGAGGAACGAGATGAGGGAGAAGCGAAGCGAGTGGGGGTTTTCTTCAAGAGAGGAAGCTGAGAGAGAAGAGTGAAATGATGGTTGCTTCGTCCGTCCAACTTACTGCTGGAAAGGAGGGGGTTTTGTGATTTGACGGCTCATTGGGCATTACTGCGGCGGTTCGATCGGGGTAGTCTACCGTCACTCTACTACGGAGTAATTTAGTGCATGGCTGGTGGACCCAGGTGCTGGCTGTCCCACACGTCGGCGAAAGTGAGTAATTTAGTGCATGGCTGGAGGAGGATCCGCACGGTAGAGCGTGTCCACTGTTTTTCTGAAGAAAAAAATGATTACAGCAAGCGTTTCCACTCTTACGACGGAGGAGTGCGAAACACGGCAGCCACTTGAACATACACAGTGCTCCTACTACTAGGCATGTGCAGTGGTTCATACGTCAGTACTACACAATCTTGTTGCTAGTGTAGTAAGATATGACGATAACAAATGATGTTGTGCGCATGTCAACTACTCCTATATGTAACATAGTACCGCTTTTTCGACTGTCCGGTCGAGAATGAACGGTGAGATCAATGTTAACAGAACTAGGTCCACAGCGCACGGAGAGTACGGTGCTACAGTACTCCACGAAACATGAACCATATGAAGCACGAATAGTGTTAGGCAGGGTGTATGAAGGGTGCACGGGATGGGAGCAAAAGTTCCCTTCTCGACCCACTTTTGGGTGTTTGGCAGAGTGCATGAAGGGTGCATGAGTCCACACTAGTAGGTTGACAAAAATACACGAAGAGGAAACAACTATATTGAGATGAGAATGCAACCAAACACACCCACACGCTTTGTGCTACAGTGACTGATCTGCACCGTCTGAGTTTGATCCAACGGTCATGTTGCGCCGAGACATGGACATGCCCATGCAGAGGGCGCCTAAACACCACCGAAGTCCCTCTGCTTCTCGAGGCGCACGACGTTGGTGATGCAGGGTGCAACCGCCCGCAGAGCCCGCTCCCGGTCGACGGGAGCCAGCTCGTCAAAGACGGCGTCCAATGGCACGAATGGATTCCGGTGACGGAGCCCTGAAAGGATTCGCCCGGCAACGGCGACGGCAGCCCGCAACCCCTCCTTGTCCAGCTCAGCCCCCACCATCGCGCGGAGACGGCTCAGCTCCTCGGAGATATAGGTGAAGAAGGAGACCAGGTCAGGAAGCCGCAGCTCGTTGAAGTCGACCGGGTGGTCGAACGGGTTTAGCCCGACGGCCGGCATCGTCGCGCTGGCACGACGGTAGGCATCGCGCAGCCGCAACACGTGCGTGGCAACTTGGTTCACCAAGTGGCTGAGGCGATCCTGGACCTCGTCACGATCGGCCCGCTCGCGCTCCAGCCGGCTCCCCTGACGGCCTATCGTATCTCCCGCTTTCTGCAGCAACGCCGCCGACGCCTCGAGCATCTTTGTGGTGGACGCCTGCCGCTTTTGAAGCTCCGTGAACTCCCGCACATAACGGAGGAGCATGGCACTCCTCTCCTCCTTGAGCTCACGGAGCTCCACGTCCTTGGCCCTGAGCTCCGCATCCTTGGCATGGAGCTCCTGTGTCAGGCGCCTCACCTCGGACTCCGTGATCTGCTGCGCCGCCATGGCACCAGGTAGAAGCAATGGGGAGAGGAAGCAAAGGGGGCGAAACGGCTGAAAGGCAATGCAATCTACGGGAAGGCGGAGGGAGCGGGGAATCTTTTGGTTTTCACCACGGTAAAACACCAGTCGACGACTTCTCACATCAGGGAGCAGTGGGTTTTTACAGGCGGAGTCATCGTGACTAATTGCTGCCGCGCCTGCTCCCGTCAATCAAAAAATTAAAAATCCTGCCGCGCCTGCTCCCGTCAATCAAAAAATTAAAAATCCTGCCGCACCCAAACACCAGAGCAACGCCGCGGTGGATATTTAAATTTACCTGCCGGCAAGTAGATAAAAAAAGGGGTGAAAAAACAAATGTGGCGGCGGCCTAGCTAATCGGTCGAACTAGCCCAACTAGCTAGCCACCGTGCTTCACTGATGTACTCGGCGGGAAAGGTGGTCTTTCGTGATTTGACGACTCATTTACTTGCTTCGGCGCTACGACCGAGGAGGACCCAGAAAACGCGCGGTAGGGCGTCCCACGTCAGGAAGAATATATGCGTGCACCACCCGGGAGGACCCCGAAACCGCGCGGTAGGGTGTGCCACGTCTCGGCACGGAGGAAAAATGTGCGTGTAAAAATATACTGTATCAGACGTAGTACCTATGGTTCGACCTCGGGACCCAGCCAGTCGGTCGAAAACACCCCACTAGCCACACAGCTTCATCATGCAAACGTGGCACGGAGGATAGATGTGGTTAGCTCCGTCTCGACCAGCCACAACGTCTCTTGTTCTAGGCGATTCTTCTATTTTCCAAGCTTTTTTTAGTTGTAATAACACCACGGCAAGCTAGCGCCGCTCTTCGTGTGTGCCCGTGCAAAGGTTAGACGATGGAGAGAAGAGAGATTGAGATCGCAGACCTGGGACCCACCAGTAAGTGAGACAACGGTCATGCACGTGTTGACGAGGCACTCCCTCTACTCTACTCAACGCAAGTACTGTATAAAATCAAGTTATGGGACAAAGCCAACAACCGTTCGTTTTTTCAGGCTATCGACTTACGCTTTGTAGTCCAGGTTGCCAGTTCGAATCTCGTCTTTCAGATTTGTTAGTTTTAGGTCCAAATTTGATTAATGACAAGTGGGACCCCCGTGTGTTGTTCCGATATTTCAGTGTAGGATGGTTTTTTTGAACAAACACTTTGCGCGGTTAGACAAGTAACGGCACGAGTTACACGTATTTTGCAAGTTTACGAACAAAAATGACAGCGGCATAGAATATCACATCCACCCCGCAGCTTAGATACTATGGTGATACGAGTTTTTACACCGTTGGAAGTGAGATCCAATGGCTTGGGAGTAGTCTTTGTAATTATGCGCAATTTCCAAACTCTCCAAAGGTTTTTTTGCAAATAAAACATTCAGGCCTCGTGTGTGCCGCTGCATCTTCGATCCAACGGCTCCCCGGTGCTCATATTAGGTGCTCCCCGTAGCTTAATTACCCGCTACGGTGATATGAGCATCTAGGTCGTATGATCAGTGATCAGATGGCACATGCGTAGTACTTGTACTTTCTGCGCATTTCCCAAACTCTATCAGCCGTATATTGCAAAAACATTCAAACCTCCTACTGTGGGCCGTTAGATCTCAGTGAACTCGTATCACCATAGAATCTACGGTGCGGGAGCACCTCATACTCTCCCGTGCGAGAAAACATAAGGTGCTATCGCAGCTTGGATGCTACGGTGATACGAGCTTGGAGGTCGTTTGATCTGAGATCCAATGGCATCTGAGCAGTCTTTGTGCTTGTAAGCAGTGGCCGAACTCTTTTGGGGCTTTTCTGCAAAAAACCATTCGAACCACCGAGGAGGTGTTGGGTCACAAATCCAACGCCTCCGAAGAGCTTGTATCACCAAAGCATCTAAGGTGTGGTAGCACATGATATTCTTACATACAGGAGAATATGATGTCCTCCTTCATCTTAGATGCTACGGTGATACGAGCTTCGAGGTCGTTGGATATGGGATCAAAGGGCATCTAAGTAGTTTTTGTACAAATTGTGTGCAATTCTCAAACTCATCAAGGTTTCCTGCAAAAATATTAAGACACATCATGTGAGCTGCTATATCTCAGATCTACAAGCTCCAAGCAACTCGTATCGGCATATAGCATCTAAGGTATGGGGGCACATGATATTCTCCCGGGGAGGAGGGGTGGGGGGGGTGCACAACCAATCGGTGGTTGGGAGGGTGGGGACAAATATAATCTAAACAACCCTAAACAGAGCTCCACAATTTTATCTAAGGTCGAGGGGTTGACGTTCCTAAATATTAGTCTTTTTAGAGGCTTCAAATGGACTGGCACATACAGATGTATATAGACATATTTTAGAGTCTAGATTCACTCATTTTGCTCCGTATGTAGTCACTTGTTGAACCCTCTAAAAGACTAATATTTAGGAATAGAAGGAGTATTTTTGAATTCGTGTCATACATGCATGGTTTGGAAAAATAGATGCACTATACTTATTGGATTGTTGTTGTGTTCGTGCGTGTGTGTCTCTGTGTGTGTGTTGTGTGGTCATATGCTTGATACATACAAAGTTTTCTCACCTCCATATTGTTCATCTTTTAAATTTGAATTTGCATTGGAAAACTTACTAGGGATACCATGAAATGTGAAATCCACGTTGAGATCACTATATCACAAACTCACTCTAATTCAACAACTCGTCATAAATCAATTACCACGTTGAGATTAGTATTTGCAAGGAAAATACGGGTATTGTAATACACATAGATTCGTTCGGCAATTTAAAAGGTTCCTTTCGTATTCTCGAATGGTAGGACCCAACGGCGTACCAGCCAGACCTTGGCTCGTGTTGATCCTAAAAAAACCGGGCTCGTGTCCTTCGGTGGCGTGCGTGGTACGCACATTAGGCAACCCCAACCAGTCGAGCCTCAGCGTTTCAAGTCGAAATATCTGGCGGCCAGAATTCCAGCCCTAGGAAATTCCCCTCATGTCCCCGGTCCATAATGACTACCGATGAACAACGGAGGGATGCTTTAGTAACTAGACAACGTTACCTACCGTGCCGAGCACGGTTCAATTCCCTCGGTCGCCGCTCGTCAAGGTCACCCGTCAACTGCATTGCCTAGTACTACTACTACTACTACACCAGGATGAGCACAGAATTGAGCCCGTTTGTTCGTGCCTAGTACTTGAGTTAATATATCAGGCAATGCACTGGTACGGAGGGATTATCCTTTTACTCTGCATATATAACTTGTCTGAAGTCTAACTAAGCAAAATGTTTGACCAAATCCTTTCTTAAGAAATACAACAGGACAGATGTACGGCTTGAAAATTTATTGCATGATGCAGGTTATGATATTGTTTCGAATCCTGGATCTTAAATTTCAGAAAATCCAAAAGTGAGCATAAATTCTTGAAACTAAGCATGGTCACGTGATATGGCACAAATATTACTTCGTAAGTTTTTTCTTCAATTTGAGACAAGCTGCTTATGACAAGTTGCACAAATGAAGAGCCAAGGTATTTTGGAACAAAGACCTGTCACGTTAAGGCGAACGCTTTCACTATTGAAACCGTGGGCGTTTACGTGCCGCCACGAGTCCCCGCTTCTCATCGGCAGGTGCCGTCCGAGCAAGCGTGTGAGTCGACGGGAGGCGTGCGAGCAGACCGCTGCGCCGGCTGTCAGGGAGGCGTGCGAGCAGACCGCTGTGCAGGCTCACCGGGAGGCGAGCCCTTTGACCAGGCTCCGCCGCCCACCGTCGTCCCAACTGCTCCCACTTTTAATGTCGCCGGCGCCGCAGTTTAAAATCAACCCCGCACTACCCGGTATCGCTACAATCCTCTCTCTTCCTCTCCGATTCTCCTGTCGTCTACCTCCAACTAGCCTGACCTAAACGTACGCCATGCCGCATCACGATGGTCTGCCCTTAGTGTTCCAGTTTCCTGAGGAAGACACCCAGCCGGAGTCTCAAGAACATAAGGCGCTTTGGGACGAGCTTGAACTGGCCTTGCGGGAAGACGCCGCGCCTGTCCCCGCTCCCGTTCCGGCTCCCGTCGCCCCGACTGCGCCAGCGCCCATCCCCGTGGCATTGATGGGCTGGGAGCCGCACATTGTCGCCGAGCTTGATCCCACGGGGTTCCACGAGGTCCCCGCCGACTTTCACGCGCCCGTGCACCTGCCAGCGCATGCGCCTGCGCGTGCACTGACGCGCACGCCCGTGCCGGTGCCCGTGCACCTGCCAGCGCATGCGCCTGCGCGTGCACTGACGTGCGCGCCCGTGCCGGTGCCCGTGCACACGAATGTCTCCGCCGCGCCGTTGACAGCGCTGTCCCCGCGCGGGTGCCAGTGCCCCCCTCAGCGGCATGGATGGCCGCCGTCGACCGCTTCCTTGCACCAACGCCAGTCGCCTCCTCCCGCCAGTTGACTCGCTCCGAAGTCCAGAACATTTTGGCCTTCCTTGAAGCTAGGCCAACGTCCAGGAGTACGCCAACAACGGCGCAAGACGCCGCCGTCGCCGTCGGTCAGTGGCCCGACGACACACAGAGCACGGCAGAGGAGCCGCTTCCCACCGCGAGACGCCCCGCCGCCGCCGCGTAATCTAAATTTGCCATGAAAAACGTTCGGATTGCCATGCTTAAAATCCGAACGTTTATCATTTCCGTTTATTTTATATCGATCGTCGTATAATTTAAAGTCGGAGTCAGACTGAACGAAATGTATGGTTTGATCGATTGAATGTTCTGCTAGAGCCGTATCAAATTAAATATAAAACGTCATCAAGCCACATGTATTCCTTGTCATCCAACGACCTAGACTGCTTCAATGTCGAGCGCTCAACACGTTTAGCGTGCAGTTAATTTCATGCCAAAAATAGTGCTAATCACATGACAACACGCAAATAATATCCTAGTAGTTAATATCCGCATGCACTTAATATACTTCCAAATTAACGTGCATTGCACGTACACACTGACTAGTGCTGCTAGTACGTGAAACTGGTGCCGTGACTTGTGAACGCGTCCAGATATGGTCAACGGCAACATCGCCCGCGAGTTCTTCCTGTTTGCCCGTGCGTCTAAACGCAGAAGGGGAGGAGAGAGAGAGCACACATGGAACCCACCAGTAAGTGAAGGCGAATAGTACTAAAAATAATATTACATGTTATCCATTAATTAGGCTGTGGTAATATAAAAACATTATGTGAACAAAGGGGGTACAACAAACATTGCTATTCTACGTATGTTGCCTATTGACGTGCGGCTTGAAGGCCCGGTCGCATGTTCGATCCTCGTCCTTTATTTTTTAATTTGTATATGGGTCCAAATTTGTTTCATGACATGTGGGCCCCTCGGTGTGTAGTTTGTAGCACTTTAATTTGTGGGTCGAAATTTGTTCCATTCCAAGTGGACTATCGGTGTGTAGTTTTGTAGCTTATTTATAATAATTAAAGAGAACAACATAGTTTTTTCAATAATACCATGGTGCGACGTTGAAGGCGAGAAAGGACGTGCGAGAGAGCGATGACCGAGCCAGAGGGAAATCAACTAGGGGAGTTGCGTGGGTTGCAACGGTGTTTGGAGTAGTTGTGGGCCGAATGCTACGAAAATATAATCTAAACCGACCGGAATAAATGCCTACACAAATTAATCCAAGGTTGGAGTGCCCCTCGCAATGTAAATAGCTCCGGCTTTGCGAGGGATGGAGAGGTAGTAGCTTCAACGCGTGGAAGATACGGTGTGAGAAAGCGAGGTCAATCGAGAGACATATAGATAGAGAGACAAAGTGAGTGTGGTCCGACATTCATTGAACAAATATATATGCTCTGGAGAGATATTGTCCGATTGAGCTTTTTGGCAAGGGTGAGGGCTGTAAGATAGAGCTTGAGAGATGATCCAGTCACAGACGTGTAGATATATTTTGTGCGTGGGAGGAAGCAAGGTCAACCGATCACATAGGGTCGCCGTGCGATCGAAAGAGTGAGACGGGTTGGAGAGAGTGACCTAGATAGACGATGTGCGTGAGAGAGTATACAATGTGAATAGGTCGAATTGGGCTCAAACATGGTGATATATCGTTTTTGTCCGAGAAAGAGCGAGGTCAATCGAGACATACGGAGAGAGAGAGAGAGAGATTGAGTGAGCGTGGCCCACCATGAGGTCGAAAGAGTGGCGGCGGCTTGGATGGACTGACCTAGATAGACAATCTGCGTGAGAGAGTATAGAGTGTGTCGATCGAGGCCCGAACAGGGAGATATATCATTTGTGTGTGAAAGAAAACGAGGTTAAACGAGACTCAGATAAAGAGAGCGAGATTGAGCGAGTGTGGCCCGCCGTGCGGAAGAAAGAGTGAGACAGTCTCGAGGGAGTGACCTAGATATACAACGTGCGTGCGTGCGCACGAGAGGTTGGGGGGCTAGATAGGCAATGCATGTATTTAGCGCGAGAGGGTGAGAGGGAGAGGGGGAGAGAGAGAGCTCGGCATGGGGTGCAATGGCGGGTGTGTGAGGTAAATACATTTGGTAACAGAGTGGAAAAAGGGGTTGTGTAGTTGAGAGACTTAGAGATCGAAACATGGAGAGAAAGAATGAACGTGTGTTGGAAACCGATAGCTTCCTAAGGTGGTTAGGAGAGGAAGATTGACCGATACAGGAAGTATGTAGCGTTTGTGCGGGGGGGGGGGGGCTAAAAACAACATTTGAATGTACATAGTACGAGACTTAATATCGATGTTTCAATTCGGTGTACATTGTAAGATTTGAACCGAGGACCAGGCATACGGGTAATTATTTCGAATTCGTGCCATACTAAGTTTCGAAAAGTTGACATTGACTCAGTTTGTTGTGCTATTTTGTAGGTCATATGTTTGAATCCATCCAAAAGTTTTCTCACTACCATGGTGTTCATCATATACATATGAATTTGTATTAAAAAAGTAGCGTGGATACAGTGAAATGCGAAATCCACGTTAGAATTGGAGATCGCTACGTGACACACACTCTAATTCAAATAACTAACTACGTGACACACACTCTAATTCAAATAACTAATTATGTGACACACACTCTAATCCACGTTAGCGTGGGTACCGTTTCGATTTTTTTCAAATAACTCCTCATTAATTAATTTATAGTACTCCCTCTGTTCACTTTTATAAGACCTTGAAGACATTTCAGACAATGTGCAAAACAGTTCATTTTAAGTTGTCTGAAACGACTTACAAAAGTGAACGGATGGAGTATCTCGTTTCGAATGACTAATTATTGCAAGGAAAACACGGGCATGGTAATACATACAGATTCGTTTGCAAATGAAAGAAGATTCGTTTGCATTCTCAAATGTAGGCGCACCAGGCAGACCAGGGTCGTGTCGGGGTGGACGCTGCTTCGGTGCCTTAAAGGCAACTGCCTTTGGGTCACTGACATGTGGGCCAGCCACCTGTTGGGCCCACATGTCATGGACACAAAGGCAGGTGCCTTAAGGCACCGAAGCATAGTCCTGTCGGGGTGGTCGCGTGTGTCGGACGGACGCGTAGCACCCAGCCACCCACCCCCCTCCCCCCAAAAAAGGACGACGACAATATAAGTTCGCGCTTCCACGTTTCGGATTGAAATATCTGGCGGCCCCAATTCCAGCCCTGCAAAATCTCTCTTCTCCACCGTCCCCTTCCGCGCCCAGATTGCTCAAATCCCTAATTCGCCGCCAACCCTCGAATCGCCCCTCGTCTCGTCTCTTTCCCCACCGTTCCCCACCTCTGTGCCGGACGACGACGACGAAGACGACGGTCGCGCTTCACCACCGCACCGGAGCTACCTCATCTACGCCCTCGTCCACCGCACCGGGTGGTCCACCGACAACGTCGGCCGCCGCAACCGACGTGCCTCACAGACACCGAGTTCCACCGCATCAGGTGCGCTTCACCGACGCCGTCTCCCAGCTCACCGGGGCTACTTCACCGAGCACATCGTCGCACCTCCGCCCCCCGAGGCCGTTGGGGCTTCACCAACGGTCTCGTCCACCGCATCGTAGCGCTCCGCTGCCACTCAAGATCTGCATCCGTGCGCGGCCAGCCAACGCCAGCGCATCACCCTCAACGGCTCTGAAGTGACCCGCACTCTAGCTAGGCGAGCATGCCCAAACGCCGGCCCGAACTAGGTATCCACACATCACTCCCTTGTGCACTGTTCCGACGATGTTTGGATATCCTTTCACTGCTCTCTTAGCTTACACGCCTATGCAACTCTGACTTTAACTCTTATTTCTTCTGGAGATATCATCTGAAACAAGCAAATCCATTTTTTAGCGAAGCATGACGGCGCTACGGGATCTGGTACACATCCTGCACACCCGTATAACCTTGTAAGTATCTGTCCTCCGGTACAACATCAAGGTCGATTCCTCTTATTTGATCAACCATTCGCCGTGTCAAAAATGCAGAGGGGGATGCAAGGAGCACAAGGCCTGCACATCCAAGCAAGTGGTAACATGGACTTGTACATGGAACATCCCAAGCGCAAGCAGAGCTGCAGTGAGCCTGTACAACGAGCTAGCGTAAGTCCCTGCATTTCATTTAATTCGTACTGGCATTCGTGTATGATTTGTGTGCAGTGGCTGATCCACGAATTCAAGTTACCAGGGGCGAACATTTAACTTAAAAAATACGAAGGCACTTGCACTCCGGAAATCAACATAACTTGAGAAATGTGAAGCTACATGCACTTTGAAAACCAGCTAATGATCCAAAGTAGTTCAGATTATAAACACTAAATGATGCAAGCACCAAAAAACACAAAATGCAACATGGTGTACAAGGACTACAAACATGGTCTGTACCTGCTTGAATTATTCGTTCTCTGGCTGAAAATATCGAAGTGTAATTGCACGTATAACCAGTGCGCAAACTGCATATCAATATATCTATCCTGCACAAGTATGCCAATAGTTTCAAACAACAGATTAGAAAAGTATTTATGCTATGTTGTCATGATACGGGGACTTTCTGGTAGATGGCCTCGACGTTTCCTCAAGCTATGAAAATGCACTATAATTTGCTTGTCATCAATGCCTGCAAATCTCTGTCTCTCTCAACATAGTAGATCATCATTAGACACTAAATCCTTCAATGAGCTTGCAAAATGCTTGCATTAGATCCCTCATTAGACACTATATGTTCATCACCAGGAGCATGTAAAATGTTTGCATCAAATCCTTCATTAGCAGTCTGTTCATTAGACACTTCAGGCTCAAGAACAACATGAGCTTGTATGTTTGCACCGGAAACTTGATTAGATACATCAGATTCAGTCAGTTCAGTATTGATTGGGGGAGTTATAAAATAAGTAGAAATTGGTTTCATTTTCTCATAGATTCCCTACATACAAGCAGTTTTACAACACCGTCAGGTTTAACTATTGGCCAGAAATTGAAGAGTTGAATTAGATATAATCAGGGATGTGATGTACCTGCTCGTTGCGCATGCTACTCTTGCAAGCTGCGACTGTCCGTTTGCGCAAGCTCGATGCCATGCCCGTGCTGCCGCCGCTGCCTCCCACGCAGGCTACACCCAGGGTTGGATCTTCATCTTCTTGTCCTTCCGTTCGCTTGAAGCCCGGCGACCGCCCTCCAACGAGGGCGCGAGGAAGTGCTGTGTCGGTCTGTCCAGCGGCGGCTAGGTTAGGAGCGAACCAGACTGGAGGCTGGAGCGAATGAATTGGGATTTTTCCTGCTGTCGATCGATATGGGAGGCGCTCGTTTGGGCCGCGAGCCTGCTATAGGGCCTGCCTTGCACTTATGTTATTGGCCCATCCAAATTGAAACATTTTTCTTCATTTTTTACATTGCCTGCTCGTGCGTTGGGACGAACAAAACTAGCGTGGGCCAACCTGGACGACTCAAACTAGGTGCACACTTTCCAGCCACCTGAGGCGGCCGCCCATACCAGCCCCTATGGTGGCGTCGCCCCTTTTTGCGTGTATGATTGGATAGTGAAAAATATTCCAGTGGCGCTTTTGATTTACCCACAGAATGGTTGAATTGCTTGTTTCTATGAACTGAGTTCGCCAATAATGTGAAGGATGCCAGTCTTTTCATCCTATTGTAGATTGCTTAGATCTCGATATGCCAAAAGTAATCGCATGAAATATACAGTAAAAGCCAGTGTGATGTGTTTGGCTACAACTAGTCTGACTACACGTCCTCATATAACATATCAAGGACGCACCATCTTACCAGATTAACCATTCGACTTACCCATGCAGTGTGGGAAGAAAGAAGTATTGGGACTGCGTATCCAAGCAATTGATGCCATGGACTCCTTCGTACAACCTTGTAAGCGAAAAAGAAGTTGCAGTGTGCCTGTACAAAGAACTAGCGTAAGTTCAGTTACCTGCTTCTCGGAATTTTAGTTAGCCACTTATTGCAAAATTGTTCAATTACGTTGCTTGGCTTAATTTAGTTTGCTACTGATTACATAATGGCACAGCCTGTTAATCATATTGTAGACTGCGCCTATCTATGTGTTTGATACTTACTGTTAAGAATTACCTGTTTGCCTTAACTTAAATATCTACTTGTTTGTTTAACTGCTTTGCTGCTGCAACAGCGGGTTACAATGATGTTAATAACTACTTTTCAGCATCCAATTGAAACTCTTTAATTCCTTGTTTGTTTAACTGGTTTGCTGTTATAACTCCCAGTTGAGATGTTTTGCTAACTTCAACTTTTCTGAATCCAATCGGAACTTTAATGGCAAAACAGGTTAGCCCAAGATCAAAGAGCGAGGTCCCCATGGACGTTGCATCATCCCACAGCAGTGGCACCGGCCCAATCGTGCATTATGAATTGCCAACTGCTGATGCTCTAGAGGCTAAACTAGTGGTAGAAAGAGATTCTGCTTCTGCACTTAGAGATGAAGTTGACATGTTGAGGAAGCAAACAGCACAATCACAAGCAGTACTCAAGACAACCATTAAATATTTGGTGGATTTCAAAACGAAGCAAGCTGAGACTGACCAGATTGTTAAGGTCCTGAAGGAAAAAAGGAAATTAAATTCCTACTTGGTAAATCATAGGTGAAATGTTCTTTCCATAGTTGAATAACCTTTGTGTTGTCTGTTCATGTAATCAATCAAACCATTTGTTTTAGAGATCATGTAATAATTGTTTTTTGTTTTTGGTTTGTAATTTTATTTGAGCACAAGTCTGTATTAATTGATAAGACTCGGAGACATTTCATTTGGATTGCTGTGCCAGACCTACAAATATGCCAATCGGGCTGAATGTGCATTCAGCAATAGTAGTAGTATAGATGGACCATAAGTGGCACGCATCGGAAAGGGCCAAGATGCTGGCTAAAAAAGGATGCTGTTGTAGCCAAAAAAAGTACAGCGGCCTGGCTTATGTATGTTAGTTGATATTATTGATCCATATACTCTATAAGTGTTTATATGTCTGTTAGTTCTGTACATTCTTGGTTGATTGACTCGGTATTTGAATCTTGATACATCGCTTGTGTACATATCTAAATGGGAGTACACATTATGCTGCGTGTGACATTTGAGTTGGACATGAAGTGTTCCAAATATTCGAATTCACCTTAAACTGGATTCTAGTTTCTGAATTTGAGTATCGGCATTTGTAAACCATATTCATATATGACAGTGGAATACATCTTTGTCGTCCTTTTGAAGATATATAAAAACACATAGAATGATTTATAAAGATTCATATAGGAATACAAAATGGATTCGAATTTAGTTGCCAGGGTAAACGTGGATGCTTATTGTCCCAAAATTCGAAAGAAGCAGCAAAATGTCCACTCCCACGTCGGCTGCCCGAAGCCAAGTGTTTGGGAGATGGAAATTACTGTCTACCCATTACACGGACAATCCATCGGCCCGATTTCCACTGCTCTAAATAGGGGTAGGTTAGTAACTTCAATTAGACGTGACACGACCGCCTCTGAGCCCATTCCGACACGGTGGGCGTCAAACATGGGCGGCAAAACTCATTTGATTCAAGCTCGTCCGAAAGACCTCTGTTTCTCCCTCCATTCCCCATTCATACACGGTGGGCGGCAAAACAAACTCGACTCGGCCGAAATCGATGTAGGCAAATATTTTCAATAGGGGCAGGTTTGTAACTTCACTCAGACGTGACACAACCGCCCTACCTGTCAGCCCCGTTCATACACCGTGGGCGCCAACCACCCTCTCCTCGCCCGAAATCGCTCTGGGCAAATATTGGCGAGATGCGAGATTACCGTCCTATCCCCAACCGACGAGACGTCCAAATTTTAAACGGGGGCTAAGTTCGTAACTTTCCCATATTTCAGACAGGCGCGTCCCAAAAACATGGTTCCCCGTACCTCTCCCTCCATTTTCCCATTCATACACCGTCCGCGCTAGAACACCCCATCCCCACACCAGCCTCCGTCCGCCACCCCATCCATCGCCGCCGTCCTCCACCACATCCATCGCCACCGTCCTCCACCATGCCGGAGCGCCTACCAAGACCGCGTCGTCCACTGCTAGAGATGGACGTTTCTCATCCACGGCGACGGACCAATAGCCTTGCATCGCGTCCTCTCGCTTCATCGGCGCCGTCGTCCTCTTTGCCGGGGCCGCTCACACGACCTTCTCTTCCACCGCAACGGGACTTATCCCCCGATGCACCCGTCTACCGTCGCAGATCTGCTTCAACGCCACCGACAGCCATCGCACCCCCGATGCCTACACGGCGCCGCAAGAGAGGTGGTACTTCATATCTCCTCAACTTTTTGATCTCAACCAGAAAATAGATCTTAACTTGGTTACTCTACTTTCTTTTCAGCTCTTAGAATTTAGTTCTTAGTTCGAAGCAAACAATGGATGCTAAATATCATTTCTCCGGTTTGCAGCTTCAAATCTGCCATGGCACAGCCATAATACGGTTTAATTGATCATGCTTAGGGTTTAATTGATCATGTTGGTTCCGTGGTGGTTTCTTTAATAGAAATCGGAGGGGAAACCCTCTTTTGCTAAAAAAATATGCTTAGAGTTTCCCCCTTTTATGATCACTATACGATCAGAATACGTGCTTCGTGTCATAATAACACTGCTCCACCCATCAAGCTAAACAAGCTTAGTTGTTCAAATACGAATCTGATATTATTAAAACAGAGTTGTTTAATTGGTCAGCTAAATGTTCCTAAATTAGTTTCGAAAATGCATGTTCGCCGCTCGGGTGTGTATCTCTACAGGGTGCCCACGGTGGGCCGGCCCACCCTGGGATTTTGGGTCGTCCCAGGCCCCGATTCCCCTCTGTTCTGCTGCGCGCTTCCGATCTCTACTCGCCCCCAGCCGCCTGCCTCGCCGGCGACTTGCCGTCCCCGGACGGCATGACTCTAGGAGGAGACGCCGGACTAACAGGAGGCCAGGAGCCGCTCGCCCAACAGCGTCACCGCTGCCCGGGCGCGCCGCCGTGCCTACCTTCCCAGTCCGTTCAGGGCTCAGGCGTGCAGCACCCACCAAGCCAACCCGATTTATCCTGAGATACGTCCTCAACACTCAGCAGCCACTCCTCATCACCCATTTTCTAATTGATTCATTACTCATTAGGCAGGACTGTCATTAGGGTTTGTTGTGTGCTCAGTGCTACCTACACTTAATGGTTCAGATGTATTTCGGTAATCTTTAGTACCTCTAAAGTTCACAGGGTTTTCAAAATTCCGGCCCTCGGAACAGAAACTAGTCATTTTGGATTGTTGGTCGTAGTGACATTGACCCAGATTACTACTGCAAGCCAGGTTTGTTGACAATTTTACTTGTCTTTCTTACTCATTCGATATAATATCCAATTATTCACGTCGATTAGTTGCAAACAATAAGTGCTAGACAAACTTCTTCATTCAGATTTTGGACGGTCTCTTACTGCAGTTACAATTCTGCATACTTGTCCTAGTAAGCTCACAAGTAAATGATTGATTCACTACATCTATGCTTGCCTTGTCATATTTGTTGTCAATATTCTTTTAGGGTGGACCACCCTGTTTCTAAATACTGGAACCGTAGACATGAGTGAATAGTATTTCTCTATGTGATCTCTTCCATCATGTGTGGGTAACGAACACTGCATTGTATAGAAAGAAAGTGTCATTTCCAGCTTTTACATAGGTTTCGATCTTTTACATGGAATACAATCTGCCTACTTGCTTTGTGTCGCACTACCAACACTCCACCCTTGAAGCTAAACATTACGCCACTCATAATTGCTTAGTTTATTTGTTCAAATACGAATTTCATATGATTCTAATGTTCCTACTTCAGTTTTGAAATGTGTGCCTGCCTGTTATAGAGACATAAGGGGTTTGTATTTCTGTGTGTGGTCTGGTCAGCACGGTTGGGGAGGTGAACTTTGCATATGCAGGGGTTTATAGGGAGACACTCTCCGAGTTGAATCCGCAATGCATTCCATAGATAATCTGACTACTTTTTATGTTTTCATGAATCTCAGATTCTGAACAGCATCATAATGATTATGAGCTTGCGCGCATGAAAAGAATAAAGCAGAACAATGCCATGGCTGTCAAACTTGGCATTAAGGGACTGAAATCAAGTCTGGATGCAATGCAATGCAAACGCTCTCCACCTACAGATTCATGCTCAGAATATGATCCTAACAGTGATTCTGAGCTAGAGGGAGACCTAAGTCAATGTAGCTCCCTAGTGGAGGAGTCAGAGGAAGATGCCCTATCTTATTCACCCATCAAGGTACTTGCTCTAACTTTCCAAGGTTACATTGCTCGCACATATCTTGCAACTGATGCTTTGCATTGCTTCTACTTTGTTGAACTGCCATTAGCTTAGTTTACACATCGTGTATGTGAATACGCCCTGCCTATCCATTTTCAGTACATATTCCATCTGTCATCATACCATATTTATCCATTCAAATGTTGTTCTTGTGTATCAGACGTTCAAAAGGAAGAGGGCGATTGCTGATCATGGAGGAGCACAAGCAAAGTATTTGGAAAAGGTAGTGGCACCTGATAAATCAAATAGCCCATTAGGTGTAGTTGCAATATCACCTGACCCACAAAATACCCCAACTCTAGCAGACTCTAGCCCTACTACACTGGTCATTTCTGATGCCCCAACTCAGCAGACCCCAACTGCAGCAAACAGTATGATTATGCCAGTTGACATAGCACCAGCTGTACGACGCAAAACCCCCATTCCAGCAAAGAGTACACCAAATCCAGTTGCCAAATCCCTTTTCGAACCAGAGAGAGCCCCAATTGCAGCAAATAGGACCCCTGTTCCATTTCTTCCCAGTTTAGAAGACGAAGCTTATGTTGTTGTCAGGAACTTTGTGCGCATCTTTCCTTCATGGAAAGATTATACCGCAGACACAGAACAATTTCCAGTCTTCCTCCGCAACTTACGCGTAAGTAATGTACTAATGTTATTCATGGTCATTACTGCATATGTTTCTGCTGACAGAAGACACAAGATTTCATTCTTTTAAATAGGCGAGGAGCAAACTGGATTGTGATGACGAGCAAGGGTTGGTTGCGCTTTTCAAGCACTCGTTGATGAAGTATCGTTCCTACCTGAGGCAAGCGCACTTCGATGGCAAGCCTCTGAACGAAATTTCTGTAAAGTCTCCGGTGCTACATTTATCCGACGGTGACTGGAATAATCTTGTTACACATTGGTCTCGGCTGCAGCGTAAGGTACTGTCTATGATATCACATCACAATTTGAACTACATTTCTGCATTTGCCTTAATGTCTCACTTGTACGAAAACTGTTAGCAGAAGAACATTCGTTCTCAAGGGACCACAGAATCTCGCAACTATACTGCACACTGCATTGCTCTTGTGAGTACCTCTTGCCCTGTATGACCATACTTACTTTCATAGCTGTTTGATTATGTAGCATCACTGCACATGTTAGCCTCGTAATCGTCCATTTGGTGGACATTATAAGATCCGTATGGACTCTTACATAAATTTAGAATCAACCCAATGCTTTTGAAGAGGTTTAGCTCTGCAGTCCTCTTGTAAGGACTGAACGTGGTCTATCACTGTACTTACATTAACAGCTACTCCCTCCGTCCCATAATATAAGAACGTTTTGTACAGTACACCAGTGTTCAAAACACTCTTGTATTATGGGAAGAGGGATTGGTTCATTTTGTAGCATTCTGCATCTTATCTCCCTCGCCCACCATTTACTAAAAAAGATCAGATCTATATTTAATCTTACCAACAAGTAGAATACACAGACAATGCCAGTGCAGAAGTGTAGCCCATTGCTCTTGTCAGTACATTTTGTCCTGTAACGCTTGTACTTCCAGGGATTGGTAGTTGATTATGTAGCATCAATCTGCATCTTATCTTCATTATCCTCTATCCCTTCCAGTATTATCATATCTATAATTACTCTCTACAAAATGTAGAGTACAGCAATGCTTATGAAGAAGATTCTGTGCTGAAATTCTTGAGTTATCCTTCCCTTGACATGGAGAAGGGCATTATAAAGCCGGTGTTAACTGTTAATGTAAGTCAGTCCTTCTAAAGCCTTTATCCTCAACTGCTGTTTAATTTGCTCATACTCCCTATCGTTTACTGCTGTTTAGTTTGCTGTTTCTACCAAAATGCATGTTCGTAAGAACCGTAAGTTCTAAGTTTTACTTGTAAAACCAAATTCCTTATTCATACCATGCACATTACTTAATACTCCCTATATGTATGCTTGTTTTTGTGGATCTATAATCCAGTGTGTGGTGAAGCAGCCCACGTTTGCACCTTGTCATCTCCTGTTTTATCTTACTGATGTGGCTGATGATATGAACAACATGCCATGCACATTATCCAAAATAGATACAATGATTTTCTTTGCCCTTCATCTATGCTTGTTATGTTGACATGGTAATCCAGTAGTGTGGTGAAGCTCCCCGCATTATGAACAATGCCAAATTATGCTATTGATATTTTGAACTTACTCTTTATTTTCTAATTTGAAATTGGATAGAATTGACAGAACAGTTATCATCTTTGTTTATACACGTGCAAAACCTGTCATCTCTCTGCTTTGTTTCAGGGTGATATGCCTGATGGCATGCACAAGTCTGCTGAAGGCTGTGAGACAAACCCAACATATATTGCAGCAAAGAAGGCAAAACATCTTGAAGATAGCGAGACAACCCCAAAGTCTTGTCTTGATGCAGTGTTCAAGTTACTTGAGACTAACAGTCAGACAAGCTCACAGAATTCGTTGTCTGAATCAGTTCGACTTCTTCAGTCCCAAGTTCTAGCAGAAAGGCATTCTGCAACTCAACTTCGACTTGAAGTCCTATCTCTAAGAAAGATTGCGGAGAACACCAATGAGAACCTCATCGCTAAACAGCTACACCTGGAAGCTATGACCGACATGCTAGGCCGGTCTCACAGCCTTGCTCAGCAGCTTGCGCAGCAGTTCCCCCGCAAGGCTAACCTTTCTTGAACTGTCTTGGAAGTGGTCTCGGTTCAGTATTATTTTGTTACGCTGCAATGGTGCCCAGTTTTTGTAATCTGCTTCTTCGTTGCGCTTTATGATCACTGGTGGCGAACTTCGATGCCCAGTGGATGTAATATACCTTAAATCCTTTATTGTATAGTGTAGGTTTATTCTTAGTTACTATGCCGTAATTTCTTTATTGTATAGAGTAGGTTTGTTCTTAATTCCTACTAGTTATTGCCATCATTCGCTATCTGAAAAAAAATTAGATGTAGTCGACCGGGCCGAAACATTCGACTCTAACGTGCCAAGTTTTTAGCGGGCCACAATTGGGCCGGCCTGCATATTTCTTGATCCCGAATGATTGGGGCCTTCACACATTGCGCCAGGCCCAAACTTACACCGGCCTATATTTTAGTTGGGCCTTTTGTCGACCCAACGCTTAGTTTGGCCCAGGTAGCGTTGGGCCATTAATAGGCTCAATATTGCATTGGCCTGTTATGACCGAGATGAAACCACGGGCCTTTAGCAGGCCAAAATGCATGTTGGGCCTCAATTTTCACTAGTCGTCGACGGGCCTTCAGCAGGACGAAATGTAGACCAGCCCGTTATGGGCCCAGTTAGATCACGGGCCGTTACCAGGCCAAAACATATCTCGGGGCTTAGTTGTCCCACTGATATCATGGGCCTTTAAGAGGCCGAAAGCTTTGTACAGGCATCAACGGGCCGAATTACGCGATAGGCCTTTAACAGGCCCAAAGTCACGTTGGGCTTAACTGTTGCCACCTTTAGCACGAGCCGTAAGTGGGTCCGATGTACCGTCAGACCATATATGGCCCATGGGCAGCATGGGCCATTCCCAGGCCGAAAGTCACACTGGGCTGAAATGGGCCCATTTCTACATCAGGCCTCTAAGAGGCCGAAAATCACTGCGCTGTAGTTGGGCCCGAATATTCGGCGAACAATTAACGGGCTAGATCAGGCTTCGGGCCGCAAATGGGCCCAAATATTGGGCAAACAATTAATGGGCCAGATCTGGCTTCGGGCCGTAAATGGGCCCAAATATTGGGCGAACAATTAACGGGCCAGATTTGGTTTCGGAACGTAAATGGGCCTTTATTAGGCAGGCCGTTATTGGGATGGCCCACTAGTACCTGATTAAGTTCTACGGGCCTTTGACTGGGCCGGCCTTTTAACCTATATGGGCCTTTGTTGGGCCCAGCCACGTGTCGACGTACCATAGGCATGTCTCCTCCAATGGACGGGCGACATCTGGCCCACTAACGAAAGCACTTCTGTCACGCGTGATTTATCGTCATGGAAGTGGACACTTTCGTGTTGATAATTTTGGTAATGTCATGGAACACTTCTACGACAGCATAGGTATGACTATCTTGATTCTGTCATAAATTTGTCATGGATGTACATGCATGACAAAAAATGCGACCTACTGTGACAAACACATATCATCACGGAAGTGTATATTTTTTGTAGTGTGTTACCTCATATGATTACATAGCCTCCATTTCACAAACCGCATACCCGTTGAATACATATATGAATATTATATATATTACTTCATAATAGAACCTGAAATCATCCAAGACTAATGAATTTGAATGCAAGAGTAACAATGGTGCATGTACATGATACCTAGATTGGTTGTTTGAAGAAACATCACTGTAACTTTGGCATACACAACAAAAAAGGTTTATTTAGATAGAAAAAAATGGGATATGTGAGTGTCCAATCTTTATAGAGTTGAATCGATATTGTACCTTTGGCCACGATACGAAGTAGATATTGATTTACGTTCAAGCGATGCACGTCCACGATCGCTAGATAGTGATACGTGAATGAATTGTGCAATCTCTCTCACACGCATACATATCTCATTTCCCTGTGGGCATCAGAATCACACACGCGGACTTCGTGTATTTCTCTCCCTCCATCAAGGTTAGAGTTTGTCTTTCTACCCCATCCTACAAGTCTCTCATACAGAAACACACACGCTCTCTCTATCGAACACGCCCACCCCTTTAATTCCGCCCACCCACATCCACTAATGTCTCAAAGTATAATTATGTCTCACACATATGCCTAAGGTTAACTCGAGTTCCGGAACCATATGAATACATACAATGGGATTCCAGTAGAGCACCTTTTGTTTTGAGATTTCGCTCTTTCTCTCTCTCTCTCTCTCTCACACACACACACACACGCACACACACGTACACATTGTTTCTCGCTTCATTTTTTTCAGCACTTGCATGCACACCTTTTTTTACTATGATTTTTTTGACTATGTGCACATCGTTTGTTTATCTTCGTGATGCTTTAAGTATGCCTCGCACACATGCTATCTACCTATCCCTTAATATAGCTAGATATGTGTCACACAAACTCCTTCTCTCCACTAGCAAGATGCCCATGTGTTGCACGGAACATCAAGATGCATTTGTATGAGTAGTTTATCTTGTGGGAGAAAAGGATGAACGAGGGAATGCCTTATTTGCAAATGTGCAGAGGGGTGTGTGTATCTTTTTGCAAAATTGCCATAGTTTCCTTCCTATTCATCGGATATAAATCAGATGGCCTATATTGCAGGATGGCAGGAACACCATCATCACCAACTCTGTTTTTTATATAAGAGTAGAGATATGTAAGTGTCACTGCACCCCCCACACACCCACACACACACACTTCCTAACACCGAAGGAGTAGGGTGACACCTCGATCTTGATACTAATCTATCGACTGGCTTCTCTCTCAAACACACACACACACACACACACTACCCGACACCGAAGGAGTAGGGTAGCACCTCGATCTTGATAGTAATCTACCTACTCCTCTTTCAAACACACACACATACACACACACGCTAGTTGTGCCTCTATGCCTACCGCGCACTCTCTCGATATGTCTTTATCTCCCTCCCCCTCCCCCACCCCAACAATGACAACAAAAGGGTGACAACTCGATCTGATCTTAATCTGTCAATTGGTTTCTCTCTCAAACATTCTGTCTCTGTGCCTCACTCAAACACACTCAATACATATTTTTCTCTGTAGCCCCTTTGATATGTCGACTTCTCCCGCGCGCATAGTTGTAGTGACAATGACGCTGAACCCAGTGTGCATTGTTTTTGCTGGCCTCATGTGATAGTTTTCACCCTATTTTCTGTTAATTAACAAGGCAACCTTTTTGTTGGTGTCCTGGGAACGGGGGTCCACAGACTTGCTTGCCTGCGGCCTGCGGCATGGCTCGAGTGGTGGCCCAGTACGGCCCATCTTCATCAGCGCAAGACTCAAGACCCTCACGAGGGGCCAAGCCTCGCGGGGCGGACGACACAAGAATTCCTCAGGAACGGCCTCGCCAGGCAGGCTCGCGAGGAGGCAGAGAGATCAAGGCAGGGTACCTCGCGAGGTGCTCATGACGCAAGCCGTGACGATTGAGACTAGGCGGGTGCCAGGTGGGCGTCGGCCCGTGCAGTGTCCTTGTTTCCTCTTTGGTGCAAAGGGGGCAAGCACAGGCGTGGAGTACTGAGGCATCAGGCAAAGGTTGCCATTTCAGTGCAACGAGACCAAGACCAGAAGAGCGGTAGGATGGAGGTCACCGTGGAGCCCAATACGGCACCATCACTAGTGCCTTTGGCAGCCGAAGACCAACTTTAGTTAGGATAACTTGTACTAGATGTTCCCCTTCAAAATGGCCATTGTTGGCGCCCTTCCCGCTTAATATTTGGGAAGAGGGCCAGGGCCTCTCTCTATATAGGGATAGCCACCACAGTAGAGGGCATCTCATCGAGTGCTCATTAGACAGAGAGGCGACCGAACTCACCCAAGTAGTTCATCACACTAGCTCAAGAACACCTCTCGCGAGGCTGTTCATCCCTGTACTGCTCATCATCAGTGGCAATCGACTACACCACACACTGGAGTAGGGTATTACACCACAACGGTGGCTCGAACCAGTATAAATCTTGTGTCCCTCGTGTTGTTCATCATTTAGCTTAGACTCCCGCGAGGCGATCGGACGTGGATTGGTAGGGGGAAGATCTTTGTGTGCACCCCAGAGTTTGAAACTTAAGGGTCTGCCGGAACCCAACATCCGACATTTGGCGCGCCAGGTAGGGGTGCGCCGAAATCTCCCTTCTTCTGTCCCTCGTTCCATCGCTTCACCGCCTCCATGTCCGGCGATCCGACGGCCAACTCCGACCGCTGGGCGGCATGGCCTGCCCATGCCGTGCCGCCTGCCCAAGGTGACCTCAACCCCGCACCTCAGGCAGCCCGCGCCCGTCGAGCACTGCGGGGCATGGGAGACGCGGTCAGGCGTCGCCTGCCCTCACTCCACGGTAGGTACGATCGGCAGTGAGGGCCTCGAGCCATGCCGCGGCCACGGCACCGCACACCCGACGGGAGCAGGTGAACATGAAGGCCGCGCTCAGGGTGGCGCGAGAGCTGCTGCGGTGCAAACTGCAAGAAAGCAGCCTCGATGTGCTGCTGGAACGCATCGCCGAGCTCCTGGATGCCGCTCCTTCAGGGGCACCCCCGTTCTGCGTCCAACTTCCACCCCCAGGCCCCGGGTGGATCACGAGGTGGGCCAATCCGTTCCCACGCGCCCCCGGGCACACCTCAAGGCTTCATGAACACCGGCCTGGCCATCAGCACCGGGCAGCAAGCTATGCCGGCACTGCCCCTAGTAAGCGAGGGCATGCGCATCACTGCCTATGATCCTAGCAGGCCGCCGCCCTACCGTCCCCAAGATGGAGCTTCAACTAGAACTGCATGGCGCGTGGAGCACTACGGCGAGGCCTTTGGGGTGGTGATCCCGGAGGCCTATGTGCCCCACATGGTGGATCGAGGGTACGCACTGGAAGAAGACCACGGCTCGTTCCTCGGTCCAGGCTGGGAGGAAGAGGCGCCAGAAGCCGAGCTCTTTCAGGAGCCTCATGGAAGCCTCGACAACCGTGCCGGCGGCAGCAACTACCGGGTACCGCTAATTCCTCAAGAGCAAGCTTATGCTAACCATGGGTCGCAGGAGGTTTAGGTGGCTGCAGCGGATGGCTGCCCAAGTGCGGCAATCTCCCTCCCCTCAGGAGGAGGGCACTGGGGGCAGCAGGAGAGGGGCCGGGAGCCAGGCTCCTCCCCACAGCATGCGGAGCAAGGCATTCTTCGGTGGTAGGCCCTCTGTCGGGGAGGTGCCCCAGGGCCTGCCCCCGGTAGAGGACCCGTGGTCGTCGGGGGAACCGCTGGTGTCCCCTTTTCCCCATTGGCATCGTCCTAGTTTCCGGTCGCCGTCGATGGTGGTCAAGGGTGGCACAAGGTGGGGCCCTCATCTGGCAATATGAAGCAAGGCCGGACCTGTGAAGAAGGCCTAGTGCCTGTGAAGCTCGCCGCCCGTGACACTCTCACGTAATAATGAGTTGGGTCTATACATGCCCCGGAGTCTCCGAAGAGCCGCCCTCGGGCCTCGGGGGCTCCCTCCCACGCCCAGTGGCAGCACTTAGCTCCGCGCTGGTGAGAAGACGTCGAAGACTAGACTAGGTGCTGGACGCGGCCTTTTGCTTTTTGCTTCCTATCATGCGAACAAGATTTCTCGTTTCGGATCTAAGTTGAAGTCGAATTTGTGTTTGCGTATGCGGGGATGGGTGTCGTGTCTTATTCGTGTGCTTTCTCATGCTCCGATTTCTGTTCAAATTGCAATTCACACTAGCTGCCTCCTTCTCGCGAGCCCCTCGCGAGTAGGGCAGGGCCCAGCATGTGCGCCCGCCGTCTCGCGGCCGGCGTTCGCTCCAGCCAGGCTCTCGCCGCATGGACAAATGGGACCCTCATGAGGCCCTCGGATGGACACTGCGAGCCTACTCGAGGCTCACCGGGACAAAGGTAAAACCACGACAACCTACTCATTGCGAAAATCATGGCATCATGCAGGCACCCATCCGGCGCCGATATTGACAACACATAGGCAACAATCCTTTTACATGAGGGGCTTCCCCTCCCAAAATGCTCACACAACCTTTAGGGCCACGCCCGAGTCTCTTCCTACGCAGGACAAACAGCAGGGGGAAGCGCGGGATCAATCGGACATGTCGCTTACCGCGTCCCCCAGTGCATCCCCGGAGGCGTCGCTGGCACCGTCGTCATCGCCGCCAGCATCTCCATCGCTGTTGTTGGCACCGTCTTCACCACCGTTCACCACGTCACCTTCATCAGCGGCAAAGATCACCCCGTCGTCATCGGAGGTGAAGGCCCGGATGAGTGCATCTACATTGTCCTCCACCCACCAAGCTAGGTCGCCTCGGATGGCCTCAGGCACCGGGGCGATGGCGGCATCGAAGTCGAAGAGGGGGTCGATGTTCTGGAGATAGCTGATGACGTGGGAGAATGCCCGTGCGAGCAGGTCGTGGCTCCGTTCCTCCACCAGCTGATGAGACCTCTCAGAGCGGTTCTCTAGATGCGTCACCACGTTAGTGAAGAACCGGAGATTGCCGACATAATTGGTCGCATGCGGCTCCTCAGTGACTGCCTCGTAGATGTTGCCCAAGGCCGCCTTGGCCCTTTCCCTGAGTGTCCGGAGCATGGGGCCATGGATGTGTTCCAGTGTCTTCCACTGGCGGATCTCGTCCGCATTCTGCTGCGCGACGGCCTCGGCATCATGAACCCGCCGTTGAAGAGGAAGTAGTTCAGCGCGGGAGGAGGCCAGCTCAGCCTGCGCCAAGATTAGTGCGATAGCGGTGGCCTCAGCTCGCTGTGTGGCTTCAGTCAGCCTGGTTCTGAGAACAGCAGTCCTGCCTGTGGCTTCATCCTTGATCAGCTCCAGCCACTCTTCATACTCGCGCTCAAGGCCGGCGCGAGCCTCCGCCACGCGACGGTTGATCCGGGCCTCCCGCGCACCGACGTCGTCCTCTGCCTGGGTGACCTGGCGCTCCCTCATCTCCAACCGCTCAAGATTGAGGTTCCGCTCAGCAACCTCCAATGTCAGCGCTTCCTCGCGCCTCTGGAGCTCCTCCTTTTCAGCGGTCCCCCCTTTCAGCGATGCAAGGGCGGCTCGGCGCAACTCCGCCTGCTGCTCCAGGGAGTTGCACCAGTCTTGGAGTCCCACGCGCGCTCTTCCGCAGCTTCACGTCGCTGATCTGCCTCTTGGGCCTCGATGGCTCGAGAGCAGGCCTTCCGAGAGGCCACCAGAGACGCCTCGGCCTTGGCATTGTTGAGATCACGCTGATGGCGCGTGAGACCAACAGCCGCCTTCAGCTTGCGCCGCTCCTCGACCAGCCGCAGGCCTTCAGCTTCAAGACGCGTGTCCTCGCCCGCAATATCTGCACCAAGCTGGCTCACCGCGTCTGCCGCCTTCTGGAGGAACTCCCGACGGACGGCGCTGCACTCCCGCGCATGCTGGAGCACGTCGTCAACACCATCCTCCGCCATCGACGCTGACGGAGGACCCTGGAGTGATTCACCCCCTCTCGGTAGGGGGCTAGGGGCTGGCGCCCCCACGATCACCGGGCGGGCCCCGCAAGGGACCCAGCCAGGCGCCGATCCACCTCCCGATGAGGAACCAAAGATCGACTCCAACCACTCACCGCCAATGATCAACGGAGGAGTCCAGGGCAAGCTAGTTGTGCCCAGGGAAAGCTCGCGAAGGAGGAGAGGCGCGCCCACAGGTTCAAGGCGCGTCGCAGGCCGGCCTGCCTCTCCAGCCGAGCTTGCGCCGAGGGTGGCACGCAGACTCGGGATGATAAAGGTCGGTGGTGGAAGAGAAGCCTGAGGAAGAGACTCCTCAGCTGGCTCCGCGGGCTCGGCAGGGGGGATCCTGAAAGGCCACGGTCAGCAAGGGGAGCGGCAAACAAGGAACTACAAGAAGGAGGGACTTACTCGTCCACAACGAAGTACTTCCTGTGCTTCAATGGGCGGTATGGGTGATCATCACCACCGGAAGCCTCCTTCCTCTTGCGAAGGGCCTCGAAATCTATGCGGAACCGGCCCAAGCTCGCGACGTGAGGGCCGGCGCATGACATAGGAGCCGGAGCATCAGGACGGCTTGCATCAAGGGCGCCAGCTGAGAGGAGCGATCATGTGCCACCTCTTGGTGGCCTGCCGAGGCCTCGGGGCCTTCAGCCTCGGGAGCCGCAAGTCGCGCCCCCTCATCAACCACCACCTCGCGAAGGGCTCCGTAAGCTCCAGAGGATGATGCCTCGGGAGCCCCGCGCGACATCAGCACCTCGACATCAGGCCCCCCAATGCTTGCCTCCCTGAAACGACTCCTGAGGCAAGGCCAGCGCGGGCGGCTGGGGGAAGGACCGCAGCAACCGGGTTCTCACGTGGCCCCGCGAGGCCAGCCGGGCGCAACCCCCATTCGTCAAAGCGGGGCATCTGCCTCATGAACTCGACCCTGTTCGTGCAAAGATACAGCAAGGCACCTCCATGATGGACGCTGCCAGGGGAGGGGTCGCCAGTCAGAACCTCCAGCACCTTCTTTAGCATCTCAGGCGCAAGATCCTCTTCGTGGAGGCTCATACGATCCTGACTGTCGGCGTTCTGGGAATGGCAGTCCCCAGACTTGCCTGCCTGCGGCCTGCAGCGTGGCTCAAGTGGGGGCCCAATGTAGCCCAGCTTCATCAGCTCAAGATCAAGACCCTCGTGAGGGGCCAAGCCTCGCGGGGCGGACGACAGGAAGCTTCCTCAGGAGCGGCCTCCCCAGGCGGGCTCGCGAGGTGGCGGAGAGATCAAGGCGGGGTACCTCCCGAGGAACCCGTGATGCAAGCCATGACGATCGAGACCAGGCGGGCGCCAGGCAGGCATCGGCCTGCGGAGTGTCCTTGTTTCCCTTTCGGTGCAAAGGGGGCAAGCACAGACCAGGGCATCAGTCAAGGGTTACTGTTTCGGTGAAACAATACCAAGACCAGCAGAGCGGCAGGATGGAGGTCATCATGGAGCCCAGGACGGTGTCATCATCAGAACCTTTGGCAGCCGAAGACCAACTTTAGTCAGGATAAGTGTACCAGATGTTCCCCTTCAAAATGGCCAATTGTTGGCACCCTTCCCGCTCATTATTTTGGAAGAGGCCCAGGGCCTCCCTCTATAAATAGGACTAGCCACCACAGGGTGGAGGCATCGAGAAACAGATCGATAAGGGAGAGAGAGAAGCGACTGAACTCACCAAGAAATTCATCACACCAGCTCAAGAACAGCCCCTCATGAGGTTGTTCTCCCTTTGTACTATTCATCATCGGCCCCTGAGGCAATCCACCACACCACACACTGGAGTAGGGTATTACACCACAATGGTGGACTAAACCACTATAAATCTTGTGTCCCTTGTGTGTTCATCTTTCTTGCTTAGATCCTTGCGTGGCTTCGAGACGTGAGCTGGTAGGGGAGAGATCTTCGTGTGCACCCCAGTGTTCGAACCTCAAGGGTCTGCCGGAACCGAAATCCAACATTTGGTGTGCCAGGTAGGGGTGCGCCGGAATCTTTCTTTCGTTAGTCGCGTCTGATATTCCGTCGTGTCCATGGCTGATGCTGGCCGAGCTCGCGCTGAGCGTCGGGCTGCTCTTGCCACGCGCGTCACCCAGACGGCGCCCGTCGACGGTCACCCTTGTCGTTCCCCGTCGCCTGCCGCCAACGCCGCCACCGGCCCGGCGGCGAATGGGCAGCAGGCCTCGTCCCTCCGTCCTTTGGTGCAGCGCGATGGCCACACCGCCACCCTGTCGCCAACTCCAACCGGTTCATCGTCCCACGCCCATCGTGCCCCCACGGACGCACCGCGCGCTCCTACAGCCGATGCCCCCGCCTTGCGACAGGTGCAGTGGCCACTCGAGTTCAAGCCCGGGATGCCGCTGTGCTACAACAGCGTGACGGATCCGCTGGGTTTCCTACTGGCGTACGAGGAGGCAGTCCTGAAGGCCGGGGGCGACGGCAGGGTGATGGCCAACTGGTTTCCCATGGCCCTCACCGGCGTTCCACGCATGTGGCTGCTCACCTACCGCTGGCTTCCGTGACCTCCTGGGGGAGTTGCGCGACCTCTTCCTCGCCCATTATGCCACGCCAGCACCCCCGGTCGTCGCAGCCCTCCTGGGCGGCTCGCAGGCGCCACCTTCGAGCCACCACATCAAGCCGTTCACCCGCCAGATCGGCGCCGCCTCCAAGCACCGAGAAACTCCCCCGGGTTGGGTGGCTCCCGAGGCCGATCTGACCTTCAACTCGAACGATCACCCCTCCAACCCCGCCGGCTCGGGTGCGCTCCCGATGCTGTGCACCCCCACCATCTGCCAAGTGGCCGTCACCAGGACCCTCATCAACGGCGGAGCTGGCCTCAACATGCTCTCCGCGGAGGCCTTTAGCCTCCACCACGTGCCACTAGAGCGGCTTCAGCCCAGCAGGCCTTTCTTGGGTGTCGGAGTCGGTTCCACCGCCTCCTTGGGGCAGATTCGCCTCCCGATGACCTTGCTTTCAAGACAGCCACAGTGGCGTAGCCCGCCAGTACCGACACCCTTGAGCCCAATGGGGCTGCGCCGGCCAAGAAGAAACAGCTATTCACCCAAGACAAGGCGGAAACCAAGAAGGTACCAGTCGACGAGGACAGGTCCACTAATGCCACCTTCACCATAGGTGCAAACCTCAAGCCCGAGCAGGAGGAGGCCTTGGTGAAGTTCCTGCGCGCGAACAAGAAGGTGTTCCTGAGGGGTGTGATTGAGCATCACCTCAATGTATGCCCCAACGTACATCCCGTGAAGCAGAAGGCGAGGTGGCAGCCCACTGAGAAACAAGCTTTCATCGTCCAAGAGACCCGCAAGCTGGAGGCGGCAGGGGTTATTCGCGAGGTCCGCTACCTAGATTGGTTGGCTAACCCGGTGGTCATGCCGAAAAAAGGAGGAAAGGAACGCATGTGTGTCGACTTCACCAACCTTAACAAGGCCCGCCCGCATGATCCATTTCCGCTTCCTCGCATCGACCAGATCGTCGACTACACCGCTGAGTGTGACCTGTTGTGCTTCCTGGATGCCTTCTTGGGCTATCACCAGATCTAGATGGCGGTAGAAGACGTGGAAAAAACGGCTTTCCTGACCCCGTGTGGTGTGTACTGCTATACATGCATGCCATTTGGGTTGCACAACGCAGGTGCGACCATTCAGCGGCTGATGCACATCGCCTTGGGTCGGCAGCTCAGGAGGAATGCTGAGGCTTACGTCGATGACATTGTGGTGAAGTCTCGGGAGGCAAAGACCCTGATACAGGACTGGGAGGAAACCTTCGCGAGCTTCAATGAGGTGGACCTGTGGCTCAACCCAGAGAAGTGTGTGTTTGGAGTCCCCTCGGGCAAGCTCCTGGGCTTCCTCGTATCCCACAGGGGCATCGAGGCCAACCCGGAGAAGGTTAAAGCAATCAAAGACATGAGCCCGCCGAAGACCCTCAGAGAAATGCAGAAGCTCACCACGCGTGTGACCACGCTAGGACGCTTCATCTCCAAGCTAGGGGAGCGAGCACTGCCCTTCTTGAAGCTGATGAAGAAGAAGGGCCCCTTTGAGTGGACTGAAGAGGCCGACAAGGCGTTCCAGGATCTCAAGAGGTACCTAACCAGCCCTCCGGTGATGGTAGCTCCGCGTCCATAGGAGCCCCTAGTGGTCTACCTTGCAGCCACCCCCTACTCCGCCAGCGCAGCCCTGGTGGCGGTCAGGGAAGAGCATCGGACCAGGGCTGCAGCAACCGTCCGGGTCGGAGCAAAGCGAAGCCAAGAGGGCCTCGCAGAAACCACGACCGCAACCGAAAAGGATCAGCCACAGTAGGGAAGCACCCCCGGAGCAGAAGAGGCCCCTCCAAGCAACCAGGTGCTCGGGGCTCCATCGCCTTAGGAGGCGCCCCAACCTCCGGAGGAGACAAGTAGCGCTAGCACTCTCAACCTCGTCGGGCACCCATGTACTTCGTCAGCACGGTGCTACAGGATGCAAGGGCGCGGTACCCCATGCCTCAAAAATCTCCTCCTCGCGCTATTGATAGCCTCACGCAAGCTGCGGCACTAATTCCAAGGCCATCCCATCAAGGTCATCTCGGCATACCCCTTGGAAAGGGTACTCAGGAGCCCCAACTCGGTTGGAAGAGTCGTAGAGTGGAACATCGAACTGCAGGCATTTCAGCTAGAATTTAGCATGACCAGAGTCATCAAGGGGGCCGCACTTGCAGATTTCGTGGCAGAATGGGCAGAGGCGCCTGGCCTCGAATCTGGCGAGGACCGATCACTTTCCCCGAGAAGCAAGGCACCAGACGGCTGGGTCATGTACTTCGACGGGGCGTTCTCCCGACATGGCATGGGGGCCGGCGCAGTGCTCGTATCTACCGCTCAAGACAAGCTCTACTACACCGTACAACTCTGTTTCCAGCACGGAGAAAAGGTCTCCAACAACATAGCAGAGTACGAAGGCCTGATAGCAGGCCTGAAAGCCGCAGTCGCCTTGGGGGTAAAGCACCTCCTCATGAAGGGCGATTCACAACTCCTCGTTAACTTCTCCAACAAGATATACGAGCCGAAGGACAAGCACATGGAAGCCTACCTTGCGGAGGTTCACAGGATGGAGAAACAGTTCTGGGGACTGGAGTTGCAGCATGTGCCTCGCAGCACCAATCAAGAGGCTGATGATATCGCCAGGAGGGCATCCAGGCGGCTGCCTTAGGAGCCTGGCATCTTCGAGGAGCGACTCTTCAAGCCCTCGACGGCGCCATCACTATCAAGCATGGCGCAACCTCGAGAAGAGCTCCCTCAGCTGCCTGCCTTGGGAGCTCCGGTTTGCAGCCCGGCCTTAGGGGCACGCCTGCTCCTGGCATTGGAGCCTCAGGAAGGATGCTAGATCGCAGAGCTTAGGAACTACTTGACGCAAGGGACCCTGCCGGAGAAGGAGGAGGAAGCGGAGCGTGTGGCGCGGCAGGCCACGGCTAACTGCATCAAGGATGGAGAGCTCTACCGGAGGCGACCAAATGATGTGTCCCGACGTTGCATTTCTAGAGAGCAAGGGAAGGAGCTGCTGGCAGACATACACGATGGAGACTGTGGGCATCACTCGTCATCACGAACCCTCGTTGGCAAGGCGTTCCGCAGCGGGTTCTATTGGCCCACGGCACTCAATGACGCCGTTGAAATGGTGAAGGCTTGTGAGGCCTGCCAATTCCACGCCAAGCAGATCCATCAGCCGGCGGGGGGTCTACAGACTATACCCCTCTCGTGGCCGTTCGTAGTTTGGGGACTGGACATTCTGGGCCCGTTCCCTCGGGCGCCAGGGGGCTATCGCTACCTCTACGTTGCCGTGGACAAGTTCACCAAGTGGGCTGAGGTGGAAGCTGTCCGCACCATCCCAGCGGGCTCCGCAGTCAAGTTCATCAAAGGCCTCGTGAGCCGATTTGGGGTTCCTAACCGTAACATCACCGACAACGGTTCGCAATTCACTAGTAACCTCTTCAATACGTACTGTGCTAGCCTTGGAACACAGATATGTTACGCTTCGTAGCACACCCCCGGAGCAACGGCCAGGCTGAGCGAGCCAACCGGAGGTCCTGAGTGGCCTCAAAACCAGGACCTTCAAGAAGAAGCTGGAGGCCTGCGGCAGGGGCTGGTACAATGAGCTCCAGTCTGTGCTGTGGTCTATCCGCACGACCGCGGCCAAGCCGACTGGTGAGACCCCGTCCTTCCTCGTCTACGGAGCTGAGGCCGTCCTCCCACACGAGGTCAGGCGTCGTTCCGCACAGGTCCTGGCGTTCGATGAGACGCAGCAGGACGCTATGCGGGGGACGGATCTCGTGCTGGGGGAGGAACGTCGTCGAGAGGCCGCGCTGCGAGCGGCAAGGTATCAATAGGCGCTGCGACGGTACCACTGCCGTAACATCCGCCCCAGAACTCTTGAGGTAGGGGACCTCATGCTCAGACGGGTCCTCTCCAGGGAAGGGCTGCACAAGCTCTCTCCCATGTGGGAGGGCCCGTTCAAGGTTGTTCATGTTTCCAGGCCCGGCTCTACGCACTTGGAGACCCAGGAGGGAGTACCCATCCAGAATGGATGGAACATTCAACATCTCCGGAGATTCTACCCCTGAGCGAGGCTCAGTGCCTGTGGAAAAGGTCCGGTGCCTATGAATAAGGCCAACGCCTGTGAAGCTACTGCATTTTGGAAAAGGCCCGATGCCTCTGAAGAAGGCCAACACCTGTGAAGCTACCGCATTTTGGAAAAGGCCCGGTGCCTGTGAAGGAGGCCAATGCCTGTGAAGCTCGCCGCCTGTGACACTCTCACGTAATAATGAGTGGGGCTGTACATGCCCCGAAGTCTTCGGAGTGCTGCCCTCGGGCCTCGGGGGCTCCCGCCCACGCCCAGTGGCAGCACTTAGCTCCGCGCTGGTGAGAAGACGTCGAAGACTAGATTAGGTGCCGGACGCGGCTTTTTCATTTGCTTTTTGCAGTTGGCTTGTTCTTTCCTATTTGGAGTTTTATTGAAGCTGTCGCTACCTATGGCTTGTGACCCTTTGTCTTTGTTTTTCATTCACTTGCCTCGGTTTTCCCTCGTGCAAGCCTCACGAGGGAGGTACACGGGCACCCTCGCGAGTGTTTTCTGCCTCGGTCATTTGGAGCTTTCCTACCTGAGTCCTCTAAGGGAGCACCCCTCCCAGTCCTTGCCCCACGGGTATCGCGACGCGAGCACATGACCTGGGTCGGTCGCCGCCACAACCAAAACAGGAAGCTACCCCTTTTGACTAATCCCTGCAGGACATAAGGCGCACGGCGAAGCCTCAGCCTCGGGAGGCGAAGGACACGACAAGCCTCCCCGAGTTAAGTAACTCCCGCACACGGGCACACGGCACGGAAACATAGCACAGAAATAGCGTAAACAACACGATAATTAACGGTAACAGTTCAACACGCCCCCTCGGGGCCCTACACTACTTCCTCTTTTTTGCGCAAGAAAGGAAGAAAGGCAAAACAGGCATGACTTGCTCGGCACCAGCTCGCGGCGAGGGCTCGTACTGCCACCTGAGCTCAGATATATTCCCTCCTCTTGCTTCACCGGGGCGCGACGGCGGACTGACCCACTACCTTCCCCCAGGCGGGCGTGACGACACGGGGGCTGGTCGCAACCCCCACTAGAGGAGCTGCTATCTGAAGGAGAGTCGCCGAAGCTTGGTGAGCCCCGAGCGCTGCTGCCTACGCGCTTGCTGCCGTCTTCGTCCTGATCAATGCCGAAGCTGGGCGCCCGGTCGCGGTCATCGTCTTCGGGGCAGTACCCAGCATGGCGACCGTCTTCCCCAAACACCCTCACGTAGAGGGTGGCGTCACCGTCAAACCTGAAGTGCAGGGTGCACTGCCGGCTCAGGCCACACACGCGGGCAAAGGTTTGCCAGCCGCGGGTCAGGTCCAAACCCCCGGCGGCGGAGACCTCCAGCGAAGCCCAGGAGGCCCTGCTGCAGCAACCGTCCGCCTGAAGCCGGAGGCTGCCCGGAGCGCCGGCCGAAAGTTCACCTACAAAGAAGAGAGGAAGCTAGAGCCAGGTGCTGGTCGGGTCTGCCCACCACACAACGAACTCCGGCAGCACCTCCACCGAGCGGAGGCGCGACCTAGGGGGGTCACGCAGCCATGGCGTGCCTCCCATCGACAACCGGGCGCTCATCACCGCGCAAGGAACCGCCTCCACGACCATGGGAAGCCACCACGGGGGACGCGGGATGCTTGCGGGGGCGGCCCCGGCCGCGCTTGGTCGGAGGAGAGTCAGGCCCTTCCTGACAAGCCTTTCCCTTCTCCGCGGCCGAGAACCTCTTCGGCGGAGCCATGGGGATGGCGAGTAGCCGGGATGAAGAAGAAGAGAAGTAGCAGGGGGGATGAACTGGAAGGGCTCACGCCGTTCCGTATTTATAGCCGGAGGAGGCCAACCGCCGGCCTCGACGATCGCAGGTAATCCTAACCCGTCTTTGCATGCAGTGACTTGTCAAGTCATGCGGTTGCCGAGGCATCGTGGGGAAATGGAGATGCCCACGTCCAATCAATCGCCATGCGGCGCCCAAGGCCGCAGGCTGTTGGGGCCCGCGGCGCTACGCACTTGCCCCTTCGCTTCTCTACTAAGCCAAGTCCGGGTGTGCCTTGGGTTCGGGGGCTACTGTCGGTATTCTGGGAATGGGGGTCCCCAGACTTGCCTGCCTGCGGCCTGCGGCGTGGCTCAAGTGGGGGCCCAATGTAGCCCAGCTTCATCAGCTCAAGATCAAGACCCTCGCGAGGGGCCAAGCCTCGCGGGGCAGACGACAGGAAGCTTCCTCAGGAGCAGCCTCCCCAGGCGGGCTCGCGAGGAGGCGGAGAGATCAAGGCGGGGTACCTCCCGAGGAACCCGTGATGCAAGCCATGACGATCGAGACCAGGCAGGCGCCAGCCTGCGCAGTGTCCTTGTTTCCCTGTCGGTGCAAAGGGGGAAAGCACAGCCTAGGGAATCAGGCAAGGGTTACCGTTTCGGTGCAACAAGACCCAGACCAATAGAGCGGCAGGATGGAGGTCATCGTGGAGCCCAGGACGGCGTCATCATCAGAACCTTTGGCAGCCGAAGACCAACTTTAGTCAGGATAAGTGTACCAGATGTTCCCCTTCAAAATGGCCAATTGTTGGCGCTCTTCCCGCTCATTATTTAAGAAGAGGCCCAAGGCCTCCCTCTATAAATAGGACTAGCCACCACAGGGTGGAGGCATCGAGAAACAGATCGATAAGAGAGAGAGAGAGAGAAGCGACTGAACTCACGCAAGCAGTTCATCGCACCAGCTCAAGAACAGCCCCTCGCGAGGCTGTTCTCCCTTTGTACTATTCATCGTCAGCCCCTGAGGCAATCCACCACACCACACACTGGAGTAGGGCATTACACCACAATGGTGGTCTAAACCAGTATAAATCTCGTGTCCCTTGTGTGTTCATCTTTCTTGCTTAGATCCTTGCGGGACTTCGAGACGTGAGCTGGTAGGGGAGAGATCTTCGTGCACACCCCAGTGTTCGAACCTCAAGGGTCTGCCGGAACCCGAAGTCCGACACTGACGCCCAGAGTAGATCCGCATCGGGCGGGAATGGCGCTGGAGAGGAGCAATGCGACGCTGGAGGAACTCCTTCACCACCCGGGGCGCCGTTACCCCGAGCTTCCTCAGCCTGTCAAAGCGATGCCAGGGGAAAGCGAGCTGGGCGCTCGTAAGCTCCTCGTGACCCCAACCAGGATTGGGAATAGCAGGCAATGTCGGGTGCGCGAATAGGGGGCTGGGCACCCCAACGTCCACATACAGCCATCGCTCCCGGAACCCGCTCGCAGAAGATGGGAGGCCAAAATCGATCCCTGAGGCGGCCGTCTCCGGCACGGCCTGGAAGCTCGCGCATCCCGAACACTAGGAAGGATCAGACAGGCGCAGAGAGAAGAAGTGGCGCAGAAGGGCAACGGAAGGAGGAATCCCCACCATGGCCTCGCAGATAAATGCGAAGACAGCGAGTAGAGTAATAGATTGGGGGCCAAGATGCATCATGTCGATCTGATAATGGGACAACACCGCATTGAAGAAATCAGAAAAAGGGGAACCAGGCCCGCCCACAAGGCGTCAGCAAAGAATCGGACCTCCGTGACGATCCTGTCGAAGGAGGCATGGGACGTGGGCCAGACCGTCGTCCTCCCGCACTCATTGAAGCTGGAGGCGAGCGCGGAGCAGACCTTCTCCAAGGCTTCCAGATTGAGTATGAGTGACTTGTCGACGGTGAGAGCAGCCGCCGGAGGCGCGCTGGACGAAGGAGCAAGTTTCTTCCCCTTCTCCTTTTTCGTTGGCGCCATGGCAATGGAAAGGGGGAAGAACTCAAGATGGATTGGGGTCGGAAGTAGAGGCTCGAGGAGGAAAAGGGAACAAGAAGCGTGCAAGCGGCAAAGGGAGAATAACTGTGTACAAGCCTCGTGGCCGCCTAGCCAGGCGCATAATGGGGGAGCATGGGGAAGCGGAGGCGCCCATGTCCAAACAACCGCCACGTGGCGCCCAAGGCCGCAGGCTGTTGGGGCCCGCGACGCTCCGCACTTGCCCCTTCGCTTCTCTGCTAAGCCAAGTCCGAGCGCGCCTTGGGCCCGGGGGCTACTGTCGGCGCCCTGGGAACGGGGGTCCCCAGACTTGCCTGCCTGCGGCCTGCGGCGTGGCTCGAGTGGTGGCCCAGTACAACCCATCTTCATCAGCGCAAGACTCAAGACCCTCGCGAGGGGCCAAGCCTCGCGGGGCGGACAACACAAGACTTCCTCAGGAACGGCCTCTCCAGGCAGGCTCGCAAGGAGGCGGAGAGATCAAGGCAGGGTACCTCACTAGGTGCTCATGACGCAAGCCGTGACGATCGAGACCAGGCGGGCACCAGGCGGGCGCTGACCCGGCAGTGTCCTTGTTTCCTCTTTGGTGCAAAGGGGGCAAGCATAGGCATGGAGGACCGAGGCATCATGCAAAGGTTGCCATTTCAGTGCAACGAGACCAAGACCAGGAGAGCGGCAGGATGGAGGTCACTGTGGAGCCCAAGACGGCGTCATCACCAGTGCTTTTGGCAGCCGAAGATCAACTTTAGTCAGGATAACATGTACTAGATGTTCCCCTTCAAAATGGCCTTTGTTGGCGCCCTTCCCGCTCAATATTTGGGAAGATGGCCAGGGCCTCTCTATATATAGGGATAGCCAGCACAGTAGAGAGCATCTCATCGAGTGCTCATTAGACAGAGAGGCGACCGAACTCACCCAAGTAGTTCATCACAGCAGCTCAAGAACACCTCTCGCGAGGCTATTCATCCCTGTACTGCTCATCATCAGCCCCTGAGGCAATCCACCACACCACACACTGGAGTAGGGTATTACACCACAACGGTGGCCTGAACTAGTATAAATCTTGTGTCCCTCGTGTTGTTCATCGTTTAGCTTAGATTCTCGCGAGGCGATTGGACGTGGATCGGTAGGGGGAAGATCTTCGCACGCACCCGAGAGTTCGAACCTTAAGGGTCTGCCGGAACCCAACATCCGACACTTTTCTTTGTTATTACTAGTGAATCTGAAATTATTCGGGGCAGACATAAAATATATCACTTCAGCCCAATTATCGCAGTAACTATTTTAAAAGAAACAAGCTAGATGCCCATGCGTCGCATGGAACATCAAGATGCATTTGTATGAGTAGTTTATCTTGTGAGATAAAAGGATGAATGAGGGAAGGCCTTATTTGCAAACATGGAGAGGGGTGTGGGTATATTTTGCAAAATTGCCATAGTTTCCTTCCTATCCATTAGATATAAATCCGACAGCCTATATTGCAGGATGGCATGCACACCATCATCACCAACTCTATTTTCTACTCCCTCTGTTCCTAAATATTTATCTTTTTAGAGATTTCAACAAGGGACTACATACGAAGCAAAATGAGTGAATCTACACTCTAAAATATGTCTATATGCACATCTGTATGTGGTAGTCCATTTGAAATCTGAAAAAGACAAATATTTAGGAACGGATGGAGTATAAGAGTAGACATGGATATATATCTCCACCATTGTCTACAACAAAAATGTGCTGGACTGGTTAGCGCCGGATGCTCGCAACGCGATGACCTGAGTTCGAATTCCGTCTTTAACTTTAGATTTTTATATTATAAATTACTTATTTAATATATAATTCTTTTGCTACTGTACTGAAAGTGGAACCCACAGAGTACTTAGAATACAAGATTAAGGATGGACTTGTTTCTTTTTAACTTTCTGTACGAAGCTGTAGCCACCCTGCAAGTAACGTGTACACTGTACATGCAATTAACTTTTTATACAGGGAGAACCATACACTCAATTAACTCAAATGGATTAGATGTCACTCTATTATTTCCAGCATAAGAGCATCTCCAATGACAGTCGACAAATTTCCTCCCGCTTCCTTCCGCGGAGGACGACATCAAATGCCAGCGGCATACATTTTCACAACTCTAACCAACTAGATGAAATCCGTGCAAACACGAACTGATTTCATATAAGCATGAAGGATTTCTTATAAAAAAGCCGCATCTTCATATAAACATGATGGATTTCATTACATTTACATGAACTAAGTTGTAATCCGGCTCTCTTGGTATAATTAATACTCCTTCCGTCCGGAAATACTTGTCCTAGAAATGGATGTATCTAGACTTATTTTAGTTATAGATACATACAATTTATCCATTCTTAGAACAAATATTTCCCGCCAGCAGGAGAGGGAGTACCTAATCTAAATGGTCGCCCGCGGATCCCTTTGTCTTGCTCGTGTCCGGCAGACACTTGCGGGGTCGACGAAGGTCCTTGGAAGAGACGAAGCAGCAAAGAAACCACCTGAATGCGCAGTCGTCGCCTCGGCGGTGGCCTTCATGGGACCCAAGTGGCGGCGGCCTCCCGTGTTCTACTTTTCCTCAATGAGGGCGGCGGACACGGAGAAGCTGGCCACCGACTCATCGCTCTCCACGCACCCAGCTTCTGTCTCTGCGTACATGGCGCTGCCGCAAGCACGGGAGGCACGCCCACAGACACTGTCATCGATGATGCCCGTACCGGCATACTCGCTGCCGTGCCGACGTGGAGCAACTCGCCACTCCTGATCGAGCTGAACTGGAGTGGCGAGTTGTTGAACCACGCGCCTACTTGGGCGGCAACAGCCTCCGTCGGGCCAAGCGAGGTTGGTGAAGCACCGAGTAGCCTCTCCCATATCCGGAGGGCTCGGTGGGCCACCCAGTCGGGTAGTATGCCGGAGGACGGCTCCTTGGAAGCCATCGGAAGAGTGGAGAAAATTGTGAAGGAGGAGATGGGGGAGCGGCAGAGGGGTGTGATTCTTTCCAACTGTTTGTCTGGCCTCGTTTAAATAGAGGGCGGATGGTTGGAGCTTGGCCGGCGTCTGGCCTCATTTAAACTGAGGGCGGACGGGAGGAGGTCGGTCGGTGTTGCGTTTAATTCCGGCCCGCTCATGAACGAACGTGTGGCCGAAGTAGGTTTCTTGGTTTGCATGCGGGTTTAACGGATGGGTTTGATGGAGGCGAGGAGGTGTGTTCACTCGGGCGTGCAGCGGGCAGTGCTGTAACGCCCCGGATGCAACTTTCCATATTCGTAACTCCGACTCTTGCCATTTCCGGCTACGTGATTTATTATTTCCTCCGTTGTTGGGTTTTTGTCTATTGTTTTGCTTTTGTTCTTGTTATGCATCTCATCTCATAGCATCATGCGCATTGCATCGGCATCGTTTTCATAAAGCTTGCACCCGTTCTGGTTCCGCCGGTTCTCTCCATTGTCCGTTCTGAGCCCGACCACACTCGCACGCGCCCGCGGCACCTCCGAAATATTATTTTATAAGTGGCATAAAAATGTTCTCGGAATGGGTTGTAACTTGTCGTGCGGTCTTATTATAGTGTAGACAGGCCGCCTACCAAGTTTCGTCGCATTCGGAGTCCGTTTGACTGCCCAACCATTATATTTATAACCGCGATATAGTCGGTTTAATCGTCGGACGTTTCGGTCTCCGAAACCATGCCGGGCCGCACTTCATCCCTCTCTTCTCAGCCCAAGGCATTCTACACAGCCCACCTAGGTCCAACATACCCCCCCTCGCGTCTGGAGCCGCCAGATCGAGATCCGAGGGTCCGAAACCCCTCCAAACCCCCCCTAACCCTAGCCTTACCCCTATATAAACACCCCTCCTTCCTAAATTGGGCAACCCTAGCCTCTAGCCCCCTCTCGGGATCCCCGCAGCCGCCAGCCTCCTTCTCCTCGTTTTCCGGCGCCCTCCACCTCGCCTACGCCACTTGGCGCCACCCAACTGGCCGGCGCCGCCGCAGAAGCTTCCCTCGCCCACTCCTCGCTCGCCGCCTGTCCCCAGCCGCTCTCCCGCAGCCGCGGCCCGCTAGGCCCGCGGGGAGCCCGCCCCGGGCCGCCCAGGGCCCGACTGCCCAAGCCTCGCGCCCGAGCGCGCCGCCCGGCTCCCTGAACCTCTCTCCGTCGCCCGCTACCCGGATCTCACCGTCGCGCCACTCCGGTGCCCCGCGCTCGCCGCCGCCTCCGCGCCAGGCCTCGCCGCCGTCTGCCCTCGCCGGCCCCTTCCGGTGCCCTGCCAGGCCGAACCCCGCCGCCCTCTCCTTATTTCTCCTTCCTTCTCCCTCTCCCTCATGGTTTCTCTCTCTCCTTCCCCCGCAGGTCCCCGCCGCCTTGGATCTCCGCCCGTCGCCAGCTGGCCTCGCCGTCGCCGGGAACGGGTCCCCGGCCACGACCCCCATCGGATCCGGCCACCTGTGGCCCCGTCCCGGCCTCCCCGTGCCTCCCCATCACCATTGACCACCGGCCGCCGCCGACCCTGGTTCTGCTCGCGGACGATCTGAACCTAGAGGACGACGCCCGCACCGCGCCCACGTGGGCTCCGGCCTAGCAGCGCTAGGCCGCCGGCCCAGTGCCCCAGCCCAGCCGGCCCCTCTCCACCGAACCGGGCCAAGAGCCCAGGGTGAGCAGCCCAGTCCGACCTCCAGATTCGGCCTGTTGCTATTTTTTCCCCGTCTGCGATTTTAGCTTTATCCGGGATTTTCCAGTTTTGCAGAAAAGTCCCTCTAGATCATGCATATAATAACTCTTTAACCGTGCATCGGATTAAAATGGTTTAAACATGAAAGATGCTTAGAATTTTGTGTAGATTAATAATATGCCATTTTCATCCATGTTAAAATGTTTTAAATGTTGTTTGCATATCATTTGCATGTATGCCATGTTAAAATGATTTATTTCATAACTAAATAACCGTAGCTGCAATTTTAATAAACTTTATATGTAAACGGGGTGGAAAAATGCCTAGTTTAACATGGTCCACTTTATTTTCCGGTTTAACAACCTTGAAATTGTGTTTAGGGCAGAACAGTACCAAAACTAAAATATGCATATGGGGATTTACCGGATTTGTTGTTTGTTATATCCGGCCCTATTTAAATTGTTTAGATGGTATAGTTTTGTCATGCTTCACCTCTTGCCATGTTAACCAACATTTAATATTGTTGAGTACCTAACCGAGAGCGAACTAAATAACTCGATGTGGTGTTTCGTCAATATGCAACTCGTTGCATATTGAGCTCCACTTAACTTGTAGTATTGTTTGTTGCACTTTGCCATGCCATGCCTCATTAAACCGGACATGCATCATACTTGTTTGTGCATCATGCCATGTTCATGCTTGTGCATTTACCATGTTGTTTGTTTCTTTCCGGTGTTGCTTCTTAGTTCCGGTAATGTTGCGATTGTGAGGATTCGTTCGACTACGTCCGCTTGTCTTCTTCATGGACTCGTTCTTCTTCCGTGCGGGATCTCAGGCAAGATGACCGCTACCCTGGATCTCACTACTATCATTGCTATGCTAGTTGCTTCGTTCTATCGCTATGTTGCACTACCTATCACCTGTTTATTCAAGCCATCCCAAATTGCCATGAACCTCTAACCTTTGACACCCTTCCTAGCAAAACGTTGCTTGGCTATGTTACCGCTTTGCTTAGCCCTCTTATAGCGTTGCTAGTTGCAGGTGAAGTTGAAGATTTCTCCATGGTGGACAGGATTTTGGTTGGGATATCACAATATCTCTTATATTATTAATGCATCTATATACTTGGTAAAGGGTGGAAGGCTTGGCCTTTTGCCTAGTGTTTTGTTCCACTCTTGCCGCCCTAGTTTCCGTCATACCGGTGTTATGTTCCCGGATTTTGCGTTCCTTACGCGGTCTGGTGATTTATGGGACCCCCTTGACAGTTCGCTTTGAATAAAACTCCTCCAGCAAGGCCCAACCTTGGTTTTACCATTTGCCTCACCAGCACCTACTTTTCCCTTGGGAGTCGCTCTCTCGAGGGTCATCTTTATTATTAGCCCCCCCCGGGCCAGTGCTTGTCTAAGTGTTGGTCCGAACTAGAGCCCTTTGTAGCGCCCCCTCAGGGAAACTTGAGGTCTGGTTTTAGTTGTACGGATTGCTCATCCGGTGTTGCCCTGAGAACAAGATATGTGCAGCTCCTATCGGGATTGTCGGCGCATCAGGCGGTCTTGCTGGTCTTGTTTTACCATTGTCGAAATGTCTTGTAAACCGGGATTCCGAGTCTGATCGGGTCTTCCTGGGAGAAGGTCTATTCCTTCGTTGATCGTGACAGCTTGTCATGGGCTAAGTTGGGACAGCCCTGCAGGGTATAATCTTTCGAAAGCCGTGCCTGCAGTTATAGGCAGATGGGAATTTGTCAATGTCCGGTTGTAGATAACTTGACACCAGATCCGAACTAAAATGCATCAACCGTGTGTGTAGCCGTGATGGTCTCTTCTCGGCGGAGTCCGGGAAGTTAACACGGTTTCTGGGTTATGTTTGACGTAAGTAGGAGTTCAGGATCACTTCTTGATCGTTGCTAGCTTCACGACCATTCTGCTTGCTCTCTTCTCGCTCTTATTTGTGTATGTTAGCCACCATAAATGCTTAGTCGCTGCTGCAGCCTCACCACTTTATCCCTTCCATTCCCTTTAAGCTTTGCTAGTCTTGATACCCATGGTAATGGGATTGCTGAGTCCTCGTGGCTCACAGATTACTACAACAATAGTTGCAGGTACAGATTATGCGATGATCATGACGCGAGAGCGATGCTTGCTTGCGTTGAGTTCTTCTTCTGCTTCTTCTTCGATCAGGGGATAGGTTCCAGGTCGGCAGCCTGGGCTAGCAGGGTGGATGTCGTTTGAGTTTATGTTTGTGTTTCATCCGTAGTCGGATGGTGCTCTATTGTATTGTGATGTTGTATTCGTGTGGCATTGTATGCCTCTTGTATGTATCCCCATGTATTATGTAATGTTGATGTAATGATATCCACCTTGCAAAAGCGTTTCAATATGTGGGTCTATCCTTGGTGGGACTTTCGAGTTCTTTTTGGATATGGTCGCATATTGGGCGTGACAAGTTGGTATCAGAGCCTCGACCGACCCTAGGAGCCCCCTTGATTCATCGTGTAGTTTGGCCGTTGTTGAGTCTAGAAGAAAACTGTTTTCGGAGTCTAGTTATATCGGAGAGTAGGAATTCTTTTACTCCTCAGCCCCTTCGTCGCTCTAGTGAGGAATCTTGACGTAGGTGTTTTGAATTACTTCTCTTCCCCTTCAAATTTTTCTTTAAGATCACGCAGTTGGTTTTCCGATCGTTGGTTCTCTTCTCTTTTCATCCGGTGCATTTCTCGTCAAGTCGACTCGAGCCTCTTCATCTTTGAGTTCAATCCTCAGTTGTTTTCTTTCCCACCCGCCCACCCTTCTTCTTCTCGGAACCGGAGTCCGTGATCGAGAATCCATCCTACTCGTGCGGTGTCTTTGCCTTCTTTCCTCAATGATTTCAACCGGTGTTTTCTTTTCAAGATAGTCGTTGTTTCCCCCTCCAAGTTGCCTTTGTTTTCCCGCCCTCCCACCCTTTTTCTTCCCGGAGTCTGACTCTCTCTCGACCATTAATTTCATTCGTGCGGAACCCTTTCAGTCTTTCGTCAATTGTTTCAACCGGTGAATTCTCGTCTTCTTCATCATCCTTTATCCCTTTCTTTTTCCGGTGGACCCAATTCAAGTATTCGGTGTTGATCATATTCTTTCCCTCGGATCAAGTGTTCTCCTTGCTCGTTTGCCTCTCGCCAGTTTATCCTTCTGGAGTGTTCAAGACATCTCAAGAGATTCGTCTGTGTTCCAATTAATTCGAGGTTGTCACCTCATTCAAATATTGCAATTGTTACCGGTGCATCATTTATCTGTTCAACATCCCTTTCCAACGGTGTTTTCTCTTTAGTGGGCCCTAACCCACAGGTCTTTTTCCAAGATCTTACCTGACACTTCTAATTTCCCCGGAGTTATTCTTAATTCTTTTCAAGTGTGACGTAAGAATGAATTATCATCACTCATATGTCTTTCTCCAAGATCTTTCAAATTCTTTTCATCGTTGGCTCAACCCCCTTCGCTTTTCATTCTCCCGGAGTATCTCAACAATTCATGGTGGTGTTTCTCGTCGTCATTCTCGAATTTTGAAGTCCGAAGAAGATTTCCTCTTAAATCCTTACCCGTTCTTCCAAAGATGCGTAGTTCAAGCTTGATGCCATCCTCTCATAATTGTTTTCGATTGTGAGAATTTTTTTTCATCCATCCGGAGCAATTCAAGTGTCTTTTCAGATTGATTCTTCGTAGCCCATCATCTTAGAATTATTCATTCTCAGCGTGTAGCTCTCGTTCTCCAAATCTTACCGGTGCATCATTCAAATATCCTCTAATCAGTTCATGTTCTCTTCGTTCTCATTTATCTGAATCCCCTCAAGTATCTTCATTCGTTTTCCAATTCTTCCGGGTGAATCGTGCCTTTGCTACGTTCATTCTAAATTCTTACGGTGGTCCATTCAAGATTCATCTTCTCTTGTTATCATATTAATTCATTCGTTCTTTTCAATCCTACCGGTGATTCATGAAGACCTTCTCAAGTTTGCGCCATATCTCTTTTAATCCTTTCGATGAGAATAAGTAGTATGCCAAATCCGTTGCTTGTCATCAATTTAAATTGGTGAAGGATAGGCATGACATAATTCTTATTCTTGTTTCATCCAAGTGATTAATTCCTTCTTCCGGAGATTGTTCACGATGAAGTAATTCTCGGTTCTAGTGTTTCATCTTTTCTTTTTCGGAGTTCCAAGTTTTCCGCATTATCTCGTCGCGAAGCTCCATCTAAATCATTGCAAGGCTTCACCTTGTTCTTTCAACTTCTCTTTCTTTCTATCATCCTTTCATTACCGGAGTTTTTCATGGAGGCTCTACATGGTGGTTCGTCAAGGATTCTTTTCATTCTTCAATTATTCTTCAAGATTTCTCTCGAAGCTATGATCCGCCAAGCTTTACTCTAAAATAAACATGGTGCCCAACACATGTTTTGTTTTGAGGAGTTCAAGCATTCTTCATCTTGCATTTCGAAGTGCAATTCCTTCTACCTTATCTCTTGAGGTGGTGTTATGTCATTCTTGACAATTTGAGTTTGTGTTTCATGATTCACATGTTCTCAAGAATGAGGTATTTTAAATCCATCAATCCCTCCATTGGAGTTATCTTGTGTCATATTTCACCTAAAGCCTTCCATTGGGAATGTTGCTATTGTGGTGCTTATCAATGATCCAAGTTTTCTCCTATCCTCTCGGCGAAAGAAGTTTTCATCTCTTCTTTGATCTCAAACAAGAAATTGTCTTTCGTTAGTGGCAGAATTTCACCTCAAGTTTTGAGATGTTTGCGATAAGCCCACAACAAACTTGTTCTTTTCGTTGTTGATTTTGCAACAACTCCGTTCAATTCTTCTTTGCAAGGATGCTTTCCAAGCTCATTTCTGACAGAAGTTGGCATTTTCTTCTCCATTCTTGTTTTTCAATGATCTATCTTCTATTCTTTCTTCCGGAGGCATGGTGATGTTGCTCTCTTCACTCATCATTTCGAATTGTGAGGATCATGTTCTTTTCGTGCTTATCCATTTAACCAGAGTGCTGTGTCATCTCTTCAAGTTCTTCCATCTTATCAAGTTTTGCCTGTCTTCTCAACCTGAGTGCTGTCTGAAATCCTTCTTACCCATTATGCCACTCTTTCAATAGTTCCAGAGGCAGTGTGTTGTTGATTCCATCAAGTATCATCCCATCTTCTCAAGTTCATGTTCTATTCCTTCCATGATCAACCGGAGTGCTGCCCGAATTCTTCCTCTCTCATCTTGTTATAACCGGAGTGGTTTTGAACCCTATCTTGTCAATTAAACTCTTGATTCATGTCTTTGCAACCTTCAAGTTCTCGTAATGTTCCTTGTTCCTCTTTTCTAACGGATTGTTTGCAATCTCGTTCATCTCTAATTGCTCAACCTCTCAAGGTTCGTGGTTTCAGTCATTGGTCAAAGAAGCAACTTAGTTTTACCTCTTATCTTCCTCTTCCTTTTGCCTCTGGTGTCATCCTAGATCTCGGGACGAGATCCTCTCGTAGTGGTGGAGTGTTGTAACGCCCTGGATGCAACTTTCCATATTCGTAACTCCGACTCTTGCCATTTCCGGCTATGTGATTTATTATTTCCCCATGGTTGGGTTTTTGTCTGTTGTTTTGCTTTTGTTCTTGTTATGCATCTCATCTCATAGCATCATGCGCATTGCATCGGCATTGTTTTCATAAAGCTTGCACCCGTTCTGGTTCCGCCGGTTCTCTCCGTTGTCCGTTCTGAGCCCGACCACACTCGCACGCGCCCGCGGCACCTCCGAAATATTATTTTATAAGTGGCATAAAAATGTTCTCGGAATGGGTTGCAACTTGTCGTGCGGTCTTATTATAGTGTAGACAGGCCGCCTGCCAAGTTTCGTCGCATTCGGAGTCCGTTTGACTGCCCAACCGATATATTTATAACCGCGATATAGTCGGTTTAATCGTCGGACGTTTCGGTCTCCGAAACCGTGCCGGGCCGCACTTCATCTCTCTCTTCTCAGCCCAAGGCATTCTACACAGCCCACCTAAGTCCAACATACCCCCCCCCCTCGCGTCTGGAGCCGCCAGATCGAGATCCGAGGGTCCGAAACCCCTCCAAAACCCGCCTAACCCTAGCCTTACCCCTATATAAACACCCCTCCTTCCAAAATTGGGCAACCCTAGCCTCTAGCCCCCCCTCGGGATCCCCGCAGCCGCCAGCCTCCTTCTCCTCGTTTTCCGGCGCCCTCCACCTCGCCTCCGCCACTTGGCGCCACCCAACCGGCCGGCGCCGCCGCAGAAGCTTCCCTCGCCCACTCCTCGCTCGCCACCTGTCCTCAGCCGCTCTCCCGCAGCCGCGGCCCGCCAGGCCCGCGGGGAGCCCGCCCCGGGCCGCACAGGGCCCGACCGCCCGAGCCTCGCGCCCGAGCGCGCCGCCCGGCTCCATGAACCTCTCTCCCTTGCCCGCTACCCCGATCTCACCGTTGCGCCACTCCGGCGCCCCGCGCTCGCCGCCGCCTCCGCGCCAGGCCTCGCCGCCGTCCGCCCTCGCCGGCCCCTGCCGGTGCCCTGCCAGGCCGAACCCCGCTGCCCTCTCCTTCTTTCTCCTTCCTTCTCCCTCTCCCTCATGGTTTCTCTCTCTCCTTCCCCCGCAGGTCCCCTCCGCCTTGGAGCTCCGCCCGTCGCTGGCTGGCCTCGCCGTCGCCGGGAACGGGTCCCCGGCCACGACCCCCATCGGATCCGGCCACCTGCGGCCCCGTCCAGGCCTCCCCCCGCCTCCCCATCGCCATTGACCACCGGCCGCCGCCGACCCTGGTCCTGCTCGCGGCCGATCTGAACCAGGAGGACGACGCCCGCACCGCGCCCACGTGGGCCCCGGCCCAGCAGCGCCAGGCCGCCGGCCCAGTGCCCCTGCCCAGCCGGCCCCTCTCCACCGAACCGGGCCAAGAGCCCAGGGTGAGCAGCCCAGTCCGCCCTCCAGATTCGTCCTATTGCTGTTTTTTCCCTGTCTGCGATTTTAGCTTGATCCGGGATTTTCCAGTTTTGCAGAAAAGTCCCTCTAGATCATGCATATAATAACTCTTTAACCGTGCATCGGATTAAAATGGTTTAAACATGAAAGATGCTTAGAATTTTGTGTAGATTAATAATATGCCATTTTCATCCATGTTTAAAATGTTTAAAATGTTGTTTGCATATCATTTGCATGTATGCCATGTTAAAATGATTTATTTCATAACTAAATAACCGTAGCTCCAATTTTAATAAACTTTATATGTAAACGGGGTGGAAAAATGCCTAGTTTAACATGGTCCACTTTATTTTCCTGTTTAACAACCTTAAAATTGTGTTTAGGGCAGAACAGTACCAAAACTAAAATATGCATATGGGGATTTACCGGATTTGTTGTTTGTTATATCCGGCCCTATTTAAATTGTTTAGATGGTATAGTTTTGTCATGCTTCACCTCTTGCCATGTTAACCAACATTTAGTATTGTTGAGTACCTAACCGAGAGCGAACTAAATAACTCGATGTGGTGTTTCGTCAATATGCAACTCGTTGCATATTGAGCTCCACTTAACTTGTAGTATTGTTTGTTGCACTTTGCCATGCCATGCCTCATTAAACCGGACATGCATCATACTTGTTTGTGCATCATGCCATGTTCATGCTTGTGCATTTACCATGTTGTTTGTTTCTTTCCGGTGTTGCTTCTTAGTTCCGGTAATGTTGCGATTGTGAGGATTCGTTCGACTACGTCCGCTTGTCTTCTTCATGGACTCGTTCTTCTTCCGTGCGGGATCTCAAGCAAGATGACCGCTACCCTGGATCTCACTACTATCATTGCTATGCTAGTTGCTTCGTTCTATCTCTATGTTGTGCTACCTATCACCTGTTTATTCAAGCCATCCCAAATTGCCATGAACCTCTAACCTTTGACACCCTTCCTAGCAAACCGTTGCTTGGCTATGTTACCGCTTTGCTCAGCCCTCTTATAGCGTTGCTAGTTGCAGGTGAAGTTGAAGATTTCTCCATGGTGGACAGGATTTTGGTTGGGATATCACAATATCTCTTATATTATTAATGCATCTATATACTTGGTAAAGGGTGGAAGGCTTGGCCTTTTGCCTAGTGTTTTGTTCCACTCTTGCCACCCTAGTTTCCGTCATACCGGTGTTATGTTCCCGGATTTTGCATTCCTTACGCAGTCGGGTGATTTATGGGACCCCCTTGACAGTTCACTTTGAATAAAACTCCTCCAGCAAGGCCCAACCTTGGTTTTACCATTTGCCTCACCACTACCTACTTTTCCCTTGGGAGTCGCTCTCTCGAGGGTCATCTTTATTATTAGCCCCCCCGGGCCAGTGCTTGTCTAAGTGTTGGTCCGAACTAGAGCCCTTTGCAGCGCCCCCTTACGGAAACTTGAGGTCTGGTTTTAGTTGTACGGATTGCTCATCTGGTGTTGCCCTGAGAACGAGATATGTGCAGCTCCTATCGGGATTGTCGGCACATCGGGCGGTCTTGCTAGTCTTGTTTTACCATTGTCAAAATGTCTTGTAAACCGGGATTCCGAGTCTGATCGGGTCTTCCTGGGAGAAGGTCTATTCCTTCGTTGATCGCGAGAGCTTGTCATGGGCTAAGTTGGGACACCCCTACAGGGTATAATATTTCTAAAGCCGTGCCTGCGGTTATAGGCAGATGGGAATTTGTTAATGTCCGGTTGTAGATAACTTGACACCAGATCCGAACTAAAACGCATCAACCGTGTGTGTAGCCGTGATGGTCTCTTTTCGGTGGAGTCCGGGAAGTGAACACGGTTTCTGGGTTATGTTTGACGTAAGTAGGAGTTCAGGATCACTTCTTGATCGTTGCTAGCTTCACGACCGTTCCGCTTGCTCTCTTCTCGCTCTTATTTGCGTATGTTAGCCACCATAAATGCTTAGTCGCTGCTGCAGCCTCACCACTTTATCCCTTCCTTTCCCTTTAAGCTTTGCTAGTCTTGATACCCATGGTAATGGGATTGCTGAGTCCTCGTGGCTCACAGATTACTACAACAAAAGTTGCAGGTACAGATTATACGATGATCATGATGCGAGAGTGATGCTTGCTTGCGTTGAGTTCTTCTTCTGCTTCTTCTTCGATCAGGGAATAGGTTCCAGGTCGGCAGCCTGGGCTAGCAGGGTGGATGTCGTTTGAGTTTCTGTTTGTGTTTCATCTGTAGTCGGATGGTGCTCTATTGTATTGTGATGTTGTATTCGTGTGGCATTGTATGCCTCTTGTATGTATCCCCATGTATTATGTAATGTTGATGTAATGATATCCACCTTGCAAAAGCGTTTCAATATGCGGGTATATCCTTGGTGGGACCTTCGAGTTCCTTTTGGATAGGGTCGCATATTGGGCGTGACAGGTGCAGTACTATTTGATTTGACGGTGGGCGGCGCAGTTCCCGATACGTCGTTAATGCAGATGAGGGAGGGGGTAGCGGTTCCCAAAATGTTGAACGGCCAATGCATCCTCCTTCAATTAGCATCGTGAATGCATGAGGGAAGTAATGGGAGGAGGATAGGGAAAAGAGGCTGCATGATTTGAATGCAACGTAGGTTGCACTCATATAAAGGTGCCCCTCCATTCCAATGCATCTACCACAGCGTACGCACCTAAGCATTTGCCTAAGCACCTACACTAAGCCCAAAAGTGCTCACTCCAGACCAATGGCAGCGATGCGCGCGAGCGGCCAGCGGCTGTGCCAGATTGTCCATGACACCAGCCTGTGGCATGGCGTGGAGGATCGTCTCCAGACGGTGTTGGCGAACGGCTGGTGGACCAGATGATCGTTGCCACCACCAACAAGTTCACCGTTCTCAAGAAGCTCGTGGATGACATCGATGTACTCCTCCAGCCCGCGCGCCCGGTCTCATTGCCTTCCACCCTAATCGACCTCCATGGCTGGAACCTCTTTCAAGCACTGGTGGCCCTGCGACTGCCCACTGACGCCATGAAGAATGTCCACCTGGAGGTCGCGCTCGCCACAAGGCGCCTCGCCCTGCAAGAATTTGTCAACCTACACATCCACATGTACATGCAAATCGTGTACATAGGTATCTACAAGGCCAGTGAAGATGCTACGACGTTGGCCTTCCTCAACTGGCTGGAAGCCTTGGATGCCTTTGCTGAGAAGCACCTTGACCTCGCCACAAAAGCCGCCGCTCCTTAGCCGCCGGTCGGTGGCTCGACACAGTAAGTTGAGGAGGAGGAGTTTGTACGTTGATGGATGCATCTTTCTTCTTGCCCCCTATAACCACCACCGTGATGACATCATCGTGGCCTTAATTCTTAACGTGCTACTGCATTCTCGTTCCAGTCAATACCGACATGTGCGATCCCTTTGCTTAATTATATGCAACACTGTAACTAGTACTCCATCCATCAATTTATAAGTTGTGCTTACCTTTTCCATCAATTTCGTGCAACGCGCGAGCATCCTGCTAGAAACACTAGAACATGTCGGACCACATGTGACCAAACCGATGATGCGCCAACCTAGAAACTACGTGCTACCTCTTGAGCACTGCGTTGCTTTTCCCTTGAAGAGGAAAGGGTGATGCAGGAAAGTAGCGTAAGTATTTCCCTCGGTTTTTGAGAACCAAGGTATCAATCCATTAGGAGGCTCCATGTAAGTCCCTCGTACCTACACAAACAAACAAGAACCTTGCAACCAACGCGATAAAGGGGTTGTGGATCCCTTCACGGCCACTTGCGAAAGTGAGATCTGATAAAGATAATAAGACAAGATAAATATTTTTGGTATTTTTATGACATAGATTGAAAAGTAAAGATTGCAAAATAAGATAGATTGGAAACTTATATGATGGAGAATAGACCCGGGGGCCATATGTTTCACTAGTGGCTTCTCTCAAGATAGCATAAGTATTACAGTGGGTGAACAAATTACTGTCGAGCAATTGATAGAAAAGTGCATAGTTATGAGAATATCTAGGCATGATCATGTATATAGGCATCACATCACTAGACCGAAACGATTCTGCATCTACTACTATTACTCCACACATCAACCGCTATCTAGCATGCATCTAGAGTATTAAGTTCATAAGAATAGAGTAACGCATTAGGCAAGATGACATGATGTAGAGGGATAAACTCAAGCAATATGATATAAACCCCATCTTTTTATCCTTGATGGCAACAATACAATACGTGCCTTGCTGCACCTGCTGTCACTTAGAAAGGACACCGCAAGATTGAACCCAAAGCTAAGCACTTCTCCCGTTGCAAGAATGATCAATCTAGTAGGCCAAACCAAACTGATAATTCAAAGAGACTTGCAAAGATAACCAATCATACATAAAAGAATTCAAAGGAGATTCAAATATTTCTCATAGATAAACTTGATCATAAACCCACAATTCATCGAATCTCGACAAACACACCGCAAAAAGTGTTACATCGAATAGATCTCCAAGAAGACCGAGGAGAACTTTGTATTGAGATTCAAAGAGAGAGAAGAAGCCATCTAGCTAATAACTATGGACCCCGAAGGTCTGTGGTAAACTACTCACAACTCATCAGAGAGGCTATGGTTTTGATGTAGAAGCCCTCCATGATCGATTCCCTCTCCAGCGGAGCGCCGGAAAAGGCCACAAGATGGGATCTCACGGACGTCGAAGGTTGCGGCAGTGGAAATAGGGTTTCGTGGTGCTCCTGGATGTTTTAGGGGTATGCAAGTATATATAGGCGAAGTAGGTCGGTCATTGAGCCACGAGGGACCCACGAGGGTGGGGGCGCGCCCACCACCCTAGGGCGCGCCCTGCACCCTCGTGGCCGCCTCGACTGCTTCTTGACGTCCACTCCAAGTCTCCTGGATTGTGTTTGTTCCATAAAGATTGCTCCCGAAGGTTTCATTCCGTTTGGACTCCGTTTGATATTCCTTTTCTTCGAAACACTGAAATTGGCCAAAAAAACAGCAATTTGGGCTGGGCCTCTGGTTAGTAGGTTAGTCCCAAAAATGATATAAAAGTGTATAGTAAAGCCCATAAACATCCAAAACAGGTAATGTAATACCATGGAACAATCAAAAATTATAGATACGTTGGAGACGTATCAGCATCCCCAAGCTTAATTCCTGCTCATCCTCGAGTAGGTAAATGATAAAAACTGAATTTTTGATGTGGAATGCTACCTAGCATATTTCTCAATGTAATTTTCTTTATTGTGGCATGAATGTTCAGATCCAAATGATTCAATACAAAAGTTCAATGTTGACATAAGAATAGTAATACTTCAAGCATACTAACAAAGTAATCATGTCTTCTCAAAATAACATGGCCAAAGAAAGTTTATCCCTACAAAATCATATAGTTAAGCTATGTTTCATTTTTGTCACACAAAATACTCCCATCATGCACAACCCCGGTTTCAGCCAAGCAATTGGTTCATACTTTTTAATGCGCTTCAGCTTTTTTTCAACTCTCGGGCAATACATCAGTGTAAGCCATGGATATAGATCTATGGGTGGAATAGAATATGATAATGGAGGTTGTGTGGAGAAGACAAAAAATGAGAAAGTCTCACATTGACGAGGCTAATCAATGGGTTGTGGAGATGCCCATCAACTGATGTCAACATGAGGAGTAGGGATTGCCATGCAACAAATGCACTAGAGCTATAAATGTATGAAAGCTCAACAAAAGAAACTAAGTGGGTCTGCATCCAACTTGCTTTCTCACGAAGACCTAGGGCATTTTGAGGAAGCCCATCGTTGGAATATACAAGTCAAGTTCTATAATGAAAAATTCCCACTAGTATATGAAAGTGACAACATAAGAGACTCTCTATCATAAAGATCATGGTGCTACTTTGAAGCACAAGTGTGGAAAAGGATAGTAACATTGTCCCCCACTTTATTTGGGCCTTCCCTTTTTTATTATTTGGCCTTTTTTAGGGACAATGCTCTAATAATGATGATCATCACACTTCTATTTACTTACAACTCATGGATTACAACTCGATACTAGAACAAAATATGACTCTATATGAATGCCACCGGCGGTGTACCGGGATGGGCAATGAATCAAGAGTGACATGTATGGAAAATTATGCATGGTGGCTTTGCCACAAATACGATGTCAACTACATGAGCATGCAAGGCAATATGACAATGATGGAACGTGTCATAATAAATGGAACGGTGGAAAGTTGCATGGCAATATATCTCGGAATGGCTATGGCAATGCCATAATAGGTAGGTATGGTGGCTGTTTTGAGGAAGATATAAGGAGTTTTATGTGTGATAGAGCATATCGTATCACGGGGTTTGGATGCACTGGCGAAGTTTGCACCAACTCTCATGGTGAGAAAGGGCAATGCACGGTACCGTAGAGGCTAGCAATGATGGAAGGGTAAGAGTGCGTATAGTCCATGGACTCACATTAGTCATAAAGAACTCATATACTTATTGCAAAAGTTTTATTAGCCCTCGAAGCAAAGTACTAATACGCATGCTCCTAGGGGAAGGGTTGGTAGGAGTTAACCATCGTGCGATCCCGACCTCCACTCATAAGGAAGGCAATCAAAAGAGAACCACATGCTACAAATTTGTTACACGACTTTTACCATACGTGCATGCTATGGGACTTGCCAACTTCAACACAAGTATTTCTCAATTTCATAATTACCAAACTAGCATGACTCTAACATTACCACCTTTATATCTCAAAACAATTATCAAGTATCAAATTGATCATAGTATTCACTTCACTTCATATGATAGTTTTTATTATACCCAACTTGGATGCCCATCATTCTAGGACCAATTTTATAACCATAGCAAATACCATGCTATTCTAAAAGACTCTCAAAATAATATAAGTGAGGCATGAGAGATCAATAATTGCTACAAAATAAAACCACCGCCGTGCTCTAAAAAGATATAAGTGAAGCACTAGAGCAAAATTGTCTAGCTCAAAAGATGTAAGTGAAGCACATAGAGTATTCTAATAAATTCCGAATCATGTGTGTCTCTCCCAAAAGGTGTGTACATCAAGGATGATTGTGGTAAAGTAAAAATCTAAGACTCATATCATACAAGACGCTCCAAGCAAAACACATATCATGTTATAGCTCCAAGTAAAGTTACCGATGGACGAAGACGAAAGAGGGGATGCCTTCCAGGGCATCCCCAAGCTTAGGATTTTGGTTGTCCTTGAATTATCTTGGGGTTCCATGGGCATCCCCAAGCTTAGGATCTTGCCACTCCTTATTTCCATAGTCCATCAAATCTTTACCCAAAACTTGAAAACTTCGCAACACAAAACTCAACAGAAAATCTCATGAGCTCCGTTAGTGCAAGAAAGAAAAACCACCACTTAAGGTAATGTAATGAACTCATTCTTTATTTATATTGGTGTTAAAACTAATGTATTCCAACTTCTCTATGGTTCATACCCCCCGATACTAGCCATAGATTCATCAAAATAAGCAAACAACACACGAAAAACAAAATTTGTCAAAAACAGAACAGTCTATAGTAATCTGTAACTTTTGAATACTTCTGGAACTCTAAAATTCATACCAAAATATGAAGTCCTAGCAAGTTTTTCTATTGATATACTGCAAAATATATCAACTAAAAATCACATGTCTGTGATTTATTAAAATTATTCTCGTGCGTGAAAAAGTTTCTGTTTTTCAGCAAGTTCAAATTAACTTTCACCCAAGATGATCCTATAGGTTTTACTTGGCACAAACACTAATTAAAACAGAGGCTAGATAAATTATTTATTACTAAACAGGAACAAAAGCAAGGAACAAAAATAAAATTGGGTTGCCTCCCAACAAGCGCTATCGTTTAACGCCCCTAGCTAGGCATAAAAGCGAGAATAGATCTAAGTATTGACATCTTTGGTATTCAATTCATAAGTGGCTCTCATAATAGATTCATAAGGTAATTTGATTTTATTTATAGGAAAGTGTTCCATGCCTTTCCTTAATGGAAATTGGAATCTAATATTTCCTTCCTTCATATCAATAATTGCACCAATCGTTCTAAGGAAAGGTCTACCAAGAATAATAGGACATGAAAAATTGCAATCTATATCAAGAATGATAAAATCTACGGGCACATAATTCCTATTTGCAACAATAAGAACATCATTAATCCTTCCCATAGGTTTCTTAATGGTGGAATCTGCAAGGTGCAAGTTTAAAAAGCAATCATCAAATTCACAAAAACCTAGCACATCACATAATTTTTTTGGAATCGTGGAAACACTAGCACCCAAATCACACAAAGTATAGCATTCATGATCTTTAATTTTAATTTTAATAGTAGGTTCCCACTCATCATAAAGTTTTCTAGGGATAGAAACTTCTAATTCAAGTTTTTCCTCATAAGATTGCATCAAAGCATCAACGATATGTTTGGTAAAAGCTTTATTTTGACTATAAGCATGAGGAGAATTCAACACTGATTGCAACAAGGAAATACAATCTATTAAAGAACAATTATCATAATTAAATTCCTTGAAATCCAAAATAGTGGGTTCATTGCTATGTAAAGTTTTGACCTCTCCAATCCCACTTTTACCAAATTTAGCATCAAGGTCTAAAAACTCTGAATCATTGGGACGCCTTTTAACTAATGTTGACTCATCTCCAGTCCCATAATTATCAAGATTCATATTGCTAAACAAAGATTTAATAGGAGAAACATCAATTAATTTTAGATATTCAACATTATTTTCATGAAAACTAGAAGAACACGCTCTTACAAAGCAATCTTTCTTAGCATGCATCCTCGCGATTCTTTCTATGCACTCATCAATGGAAATTCTCATGGCTTTGAGAGACTCATTGATATCATGATTAGGTGTAATATATCTAAGTTTCAAAGAATAAACATCAAGAGAAATTCTATCCACGTTCCTAGCCAACTCATTAATCTTAAGCAATTTTTCTTCAAGCAAAGCATTGAAATTCTTTTGAGAATTCATAAATTCTTTAACACTAATCTCAAACTCAGAGGGCATCTTATTAAAATTTCCATAAGAGTTGTTGTAGGAATTACCATAATTATTAGATCAATTACTAGGAAAGGGCCTAGGATTAAAGTTTCCTCTATACGCGTTGTTACCAAAATTATTCCTACCAACAAAATTCACATCCATAGATTCGTTGTTATTCTCAATCAAAGTAGACAAAGGCATATCATTAGGATCAATAGGAGCACTCTTAGTAGCAAACAATTTCATAAGTTCATCCATCTTTCCACTCAAAACATTAATTTCTTCTATCGCATGAACTTTTTTACTAGTAGATCTTTCAGTGTGCCATTGAGAATAATTAACCATAATATTATCAAGGAGTTTAGTAGCTTCTCCTAAAGTGATTTCCATAAAAGTGCCTCCCGCTGCCGAATCTAAAAGATTTCTAGAAGCAAAATTCAATCCGGCATAAATTTTTTCTATGATCATCCATAAATTTAATCCATGTGTAGGGCAATTACGAATCATTAATTTCATCCTCTCCCAAGATTGTGCAACATGCTCATGATCTAGTTGCTTAAAATTCATAATATCGTTTCTAAGAGAGATGGTCTTAGCGGGAGGAAAATACTTAGAGATAAAAGCATCTTTGCACTTATTCCATGAATCAATACTATTTTTAGGCAAAGACGAAAACCAAGTTTTAGCACGATCTCTAAGTGAAAACGGAAATAGCTTGTATCATTATCCATGTCTTTGTTCTTTTGCATATCACACAAATCAACAAAGTTGTTTAGATGAATAGCGTCATCTTCACTAGGAAGGCCAGAGAATTGATCTTTCATAACAAGATTCAACAAAGCAGCATTGTTTTCACAAGATTCAGCATCATTAAGAGGAGCAATCGGAGTGCTAAGGAAATCATTATTATTGGTGTTGAAAAATTCACACAATTTAGTATTATCTTGAGTCATCGTGACAAGCAATCCAACACACAAGCACACAAGAGACAAGCAAAAAAGAGGCGAACGGGAAAGAGAGGGCGAATAAAACGACAAGGGTTAAGTGGGGAGAGGAAAACAAGAGGAAAATGGCAAATAATGTAATGCGAGGGAGATGAGTTTGTGATGGGTAATTGGTATGTCTTGACTTGAGCGAAGACCTCCCCGGCAACGGCGCCAGAAATCCTTCTTGCTACCTCTTGAGCACTGCGTTGGTTTTCCCTTGAAGAGGAAAGGGTGATGGAGAAAAGTAGCATAAGTATTTCCCTCAGTTTTTGAGAACCAAGGTATCAATCCAGTAGGAGGCTCCACGTAAGTCCCTCGTACCTACACAAACAAAAAAGAACCTCGCAACCAACGCGATAAAGGGGTTGCCAATCCCTTCACGACCACTTGCGAAAGTGAGATCTGATAGAGATAATAAGATAAGATAAATATTTTTGGTATTTTTATGATATAGATTGAAAAGTAAAGATTGCAAAATAAGATAGGTCAGAAACTTATATGATGGAGAATAGATCCGGGGGCCATAGGTTTCACTAGTGGCTTCTCTCAAGATAGCATAAGTATTACGGTGGGTGAACAAATTACTGTAGAGCAATTGATAGAAAAGTGCATAGTTATGAGAATATCTAGGCATGATCATGTATATAGGCATTGATACGTCTCCAACGTATCTATTAATTTTTATTGTTCCATGCTATTTTCATACCTGTTTTGGATGTTTATGGGCTTTACTTTACACTTTTATATCATTTTTGGGACTAACCTACTATCCGGAGGCCCAACCCAAATTGTTGTTTTCTTGCCTATTTCAGTGTTTCGAAGAAAAGGAATATCAAACAGAGTCCAAACAGAATGAAACCTCCAGGAGAGTTATTTTTGGAACGGAAGCAATCCAAGAGACTTGGAGTGCACGTAAGGGAAGCAACGAGGAAGCCACGGGGTAGGGAGGCGCGCCCTACCCCCTGGGGTGGCCCCACCCTCGTGGGCCCCTCGTGGCTCCCCTGACCGACTTCTTTCGCCTATATATGTCCATATACCCTAAAACATCGAGGAGCACAATAGATCGGGAGTTCCGCTGCTGCAAGCCTCTTTAGCCACAAAAAACCAATCGGGACCCTGTTCCGGCACCCTGCCGGAGGGGGGATCCCTCACCGGTGGCCATCTTCATCATCCCGACGCTCTCCATGACGAGGAGAGAGTAGTTCACCCTCGGGGCTGAGGGTATGTACCAGTAGCTATGTGTTTGATCTCTCTCTCTCTCTCGTGTTCTTGAGGTGATATGATCTTGATGTATCGCGAGCTTTGCTATTATAGTTTGATCTTATGATGTTTCTCCCCCTCTACTCTATTATGATGAATTGAGTTTCCCCCTTGAAGTTGTCTTGTCGGATTGAGTCTTTAAGGATTTGAGAACACTTGATGTATGTCTTGCCGTGCTTCTCTGTGGTGACAATGGGATATTCACGTGATCTACTTGATGTATGTTTTCGTGATCAACTTGCGGGTTCAATGAACTTATGCATAGGGGTTGGCACACGTTTTCGTCTTGACTCTCCGGTAGAAACTTTGGGGCACTCTTCTAAGTACTTTGTGTTGGTTGAATAGATGAATCTGAGATTGTGTGATGCATATCGTATAATCATGCCCACGGATACTTGAGGTGACATTGGAGTATCTAGGTGACATTAGGGTTTTGGTTGATTTGTGTCTTAAGGTGTTATTCTAGTATGAACTCTATGATAGATCGAACGGAAAGAATAGCTTCATCTTATTTTACTATAGACTCTTGAATAGATCGATCAGAAAGAATAACTTTGAGGTGGTTTCGTACCCTACAATAATCTCTTCATTTGTTCTCCGCTATTAGTGACTTTGGAGTGACTCTTTGTTGCATGTTGAGGGATAGTAATATGATCCAGTTAAGTTATTATTGTTGAGAGAACTTGCACTAGTGAAAGTGTGAATCCTAGGCCTTGTTTCCTAGCATTGCAATACCATTTACTCTCACCTTTATCATTAGTTACCTTGCTGTTTTTATATTTTCGGATTACAAAAACCTATATCTACCATCCATATTGCACTTGTATCACCATCTCTTCGCCGAACTAGTGCACCTATACAATTTACCATTGTATTGAGTGTGTTGGGGACACAAGAGACTCTTTGTTATTTGGTTGCAGGGTTGTTTGAGAGAGACCATCTTCATCCTACACCTCCCACAGATTGATAAACCTTAGGTCATCCACTTGAGGGGAATTTTCTACTGTCCTCAAAACCTCTGCACTTGGAGGCCCAACAACGTCTACAAGGAGAAGGTTACATAGTAGACATCAAGCTCTTTTCTGGCGCCGTTGCCGGGGAGGTGAGTGCTTGAAGGTATATCTTTAGATCTTGCAATCGAATCTTTTAGTTTCTTGTTTTATCACTAGTTTAGTTTATAAAAGAAAACTACAACAAAATGGAATTGAGATTTCCTCTTATGCTTCATCTTTTTAATATCTTTCATGAGAATGATGGAAAGGAAAATCGTGCTCAATTGCTAGAAGAAGAATGCATTAAAATATTTGGTACTAGATCTTTGTATGATGAGCATGATTGCAATGTTGTTAGTATGAATTCCTTGAATATCCATGATGCTAATGATATGCAAAGCCACAAGCTTGGGGTAGCTATGTTTGGTGAAGATGATATTTTTTGTCCCCCAAGTTTTGATGAACAAATTTATTATGATGAAAGCATGCCTCCTATTTATGATGATTATTGTGATGATACGTATGCCATAAAGAAGAAGTTTGCTAATGTGGAGAGTAGTAAAATTTCTATATAAGTAGATCATAAAAAGAATGCTTTATGTGCTGGTTATATTGTTGAATTCATTCATGATGCTACTGAAAATTATTATGAGTGAGGAACATATGCTTGTAGGAATTGCAATAATATCAAGTTTCCTCTCTATGTGTTGAAAATCTTGAAGCTATGCTTGTTTTACCTTCCTAAGCTAGTTGATTCTTGTTCCCATAAGTTGTTTGCTCACAAAATCCCTATGCATAGGAAGTGGGTTAGGCTTAAATGTGCTAGTCATATGCTTCATGATGCTCCCATTATGTTTCAATTCTTATCTTTTATGTGAGCATCATTGTCATTATCATGCCTAGCTAAAAGGCATTAAAGAAAAGCGCTTGTTGAGAGACAACCCAATATTTATCTTTACTATTATTGTGTGTTCACATGATTATGCTACTGTAGTAATCATGTTTTATAGCTTTTGTTTCAATAAAGTGCCAAGTAAGACCTTTAGGATAGCTTACGGTGATAATTGTGTTGATCCTGCTGAAAATCAGAAACTTTTGCACCCAGTAAATTAGTTTTGATAATTCACAGAAATATGCTTTTGATCTGATTCGTTTTGATTTGGATTGGTACACAAATTGCTCAGGTTTTCCTACTGTGGTAGGATTTTTGGAGTTCCAGAAGTATATGTTTGATATAGATTACTACAGACTGTTATGTTTTTGACAGATTCTGTTTTCTATGTGTTGTTTGCTTATTTTGACGAATCTATGAGTAGTATCGGAGGGTATGAACCATAGAGAAGTTGGAAAACAGTAGATATTACACCTATATGAATTTAGAATTAGTTCACAACAGTACCTAAGCGGTGGTTTTATTTTTTTATACTAACGGAGCTTACGAGTTTTCTGTTAAGTTTTGTGTTGTGAAGTTTTCAAGTTTTGGGTAAAGATTCGATGGATTATGGAATAAGGAGTGGCAAGAGCCTAAGCTTGGGGATGCCCAAGGCACCCCAAGGTAATATGCAAGGACAACCAAGAGCCTAAGCTTGGGGATGCCTCGGATTGCATCCCCTCTTTCATCTTCGTTCATCGGTAACTTTACTTGGAGCTATACTTTTATTCACCACATGATATGTGTTTTGTTTGGATCCTCATTTTCTTTTGTTTTGTCTTGCTTGCTGTTTGAATAAATTACCAAGATATGAAATTCTTAAATGTTAGAGAGTCTTCGCAAAGTTACATAATTATTCAACTACTCATTGATCTTCACTTATATCTTTTGGAGTAGTTTGTCATTTGCTCTAGTGCTTCACTTATATTTTTTAGAGCACGACGGTGGTTCTATTTTGTATAAAGTATTGATCTCTCATGCCTCACTTATATTATTTTGAGAGTCTTTTAGAACAGCATGGTATTTGCTATGGTTATAAAATTGGTCTTAGAATGATGGGCATCCAAGTTGGGTATAATAAAAACTATCATAGAAAGTGAATTGGATGCTATGGTCAATTTGATGCTTGATAATTGTTTTGAGATATGAGGATGGTGATATTAGAGTCATGCTAGTGGAGTAATTATGAATATTAGGAATACTTTTGTTGAAGTTTGTGATTCCCGTAGCATGCACGTATGGTGAACCGCTTTGTGATGAAGTTGGAGCATGATTTATTTATTGATTGTCTTCCTTATGAGTGGAGGTCGGGGACGAGCGATGGTCTTTTCCTACCAATCTACCCCCCTAGGAGCATGCGCGTAGTACTTTGTTTCAATGACTTGTAGATTTTTGCAATAAGTATATGAGTTCTTTATGACTAATGTTGAGTCCATGGATTATACGCACTCTCACCTTTCCACCATTGTTAGCCTCTCTTGTGCCGCGCAACTTTCGCCGGTACCATACACCCACCATATACCTTCCTCAAAACATCCATCATACCTACCTATTATGGCATTTCCATAGCCATTCAGAGATATATTTCCATGCAACTTTCCACTGTTCCGTTTATTATGACACGCATCATCATTGTCATATTGCTCTTTGCATGATCATGTAGTTGACATTATATTTGTGGCAAAGCCACCTTCATAATTCCATACATGACACTCTTGGTTTATTGCATATCCCGGTACACCGCCGGAGGCATTCATATAGAGTCATATTTTGTTCTAAGTATCGAGTTGTAATCTTGAGTTGTAAGTAAATAAAAGTGTGATGATCTTCATTATTAGAGCATTGTCCCAAGTGAGGAAAGGATGATGGAGACTATGATTCCCCCACAAGTCGGGATGAGACTCTGGACGAAAATAAAAAAAATAAAAAAAGAGAGAGAAAGGCCATAAAAAAGAGAAAGGCCATAAAAAAGAGAAAGGGCCAAAAAATGAGAGAAAAAGAGAGAAGGGACAATGCTACTATCCATTTACCACACTTGTGCTTCAAAGTAGCACCATGATCTTCATGATAGAGAGTCTCCTATGTTGTCGCTTTCATATACTAGTGGGAATTTTTCATTATAGAACTTGGCTTGTATATTCCAATGATGGGCTTCCTCAAAACGCCCTAGGTCTTCCTGAGCAAGCAAGTTGGATGCACACCTACTCAGTCTCTTTTATTGAGCTTTCATACATTTATAGCTCTAGTGCATCCGTTGCATGGCAATCCCTACTCACTCACATTGATATCTATTAATGGGCATCTCCATAGCCCATTGATACGCCTAGTTGATGTGAGACTATCTTCTACTTTTTGTCTTCTCCACAACCACCATTCTATTCCACATATAGTGCTATGTCCATGGCTCACGCTCATGTATTGCGTGAAAGTTGAAAAAGATTGAGAATACTAAACTATGAAACAATTGCTTGGCTTGTCATCGGGGTTGTGCATGATTAAATACTTTGTGTGATGAATATAGAGCATAGCGAGACGATATGATTTTGTAGGGATAACTTTCTTTAGCCATGTTATTTTGAGAAGACATGATTGCTTTGTTAGTATGCATGAAGTATTATTGTTTTCATGTCAATATGAACTTTTATTTTGAATCATTTGGATCTGAACATTCAAGCCACAATAAAGAAAATTACATTGAGAAATTTGCTCGGTAGCATTCCACATCAAAAATTCTGTTTTTATCATTTACCTACTCAAGGACGAGCAGGAATTAAGCTTGGAGATGCTTGATACGTCTCCAACGTATCTATAATTTTTTATTGTTCCATGCTATTATATTACCTGTTTTGGATGTTTATGGGCTTTACTTTACACTTTTATATCATTTTTGGGACTAACCTACTAACCGAAGGCCCAACCCAAATTGTTGTTTTCTTGCCTATTTCAGTGTTTCGAAGAAAAGGAATATCAAACGGAGTCCAAACAGAATGAAACCTTCGGGACAGTTATTTTTGGAACAGAAGCAATCCAGGAGACTTGGAGTGCACGTAAGGGAAGCAACAAGGAAGCCACGAGGCAGGGAGGCGCGCCCTACCCCCTAGGCGTGCCCCCACCTTGTGGGCCCTTCGTGGCTCCCCTGACCGACTTATTTTGCTTATATATGTCCATATACCCTAAAAACATCGGGGAGCACAATAGATCGGGAGTTCCGCCGCCGCAAGCCTCTGTAGCCACCAAAAAACCAATCAGGACCCTGTTCCGGCACCCTGCCGGAGGGGGATCCCTCACCGGTGTCCATCTTCATCATCTCGGCGCTCTCCATGACGAGGAGGGAGTAGTTCACCCTCAGGGCTGAGGGTATGTACCAGTGGCTATGTGTTTGATCTCTCTCTCGTGTTCTTGAGGTGATACGATCTTGATGTATCGCGAGCTTTGCTATTATTGTTGGATCTTATGATATTTCTCGCCCTCTACTCTCTTGTGATGAATTGAGTTTTCCCCTTGAAGTTGTCTTGTCGGATTGAGTCTTTAAGGATTTGAGAACACTTGATGTATGTCTTGCTATGCTTATCTGTGGTGACAATGGGATATTCACGTGATCTACTTGATGTATATTTTGGTGATCAATTTGCGGGTTCAATGAACTTATGCATACGGGTTGGCACACATTTTCGTCTTGACTCTCTGGTAGAAACATTGGGGCACTCTTTGAAGTTCTTTGTGTTGGTTGAATAGATGAATCTGAGATTGTGTGATGCATATCGTATAATCATGCCCACGGATACTTGAGGTGACATTGGAATATCTAGGTGACATTAGGGTTTTGGTTGATTTGTGTCTTAAGGTGTTATTCTAGTATGAACTCTATGATAGATCGAACGGAAAGAATAGCTTCATGTTATTTTACTATGGACTCTTGAATAGATCAATCAAAAAGGATAACTTTGAGGTGGTTTCGTACCTACAATAATCTCTTCGTTTGTTCTCCGCTATTAGTGACTTTGGAGTGACTCTTTGTTGCATGTTGAGGGATAGTTATATGATCCAGTTATGTTATTATTGTGGAGAGAACTTGCACTAGTGAAAGTATGAACCCTAGGCCTTGTTTCCTAGCATTGCAATACCGTTTACGCTCACTTTTATCATTAGTTACCTTGCTGTTTTTATATTTTCAGATTACAAAAACCTATATCTACCATCCATATTGCACTTGTATCACCATCTCTTCGCCGAACTAGTGCACCTATACAATTTACAATTGTATTGAGTGTGTTGGGGACATAAGAGACTCTTTGTTATTTGGTTGCAGGCTTGTTTGATAGAGACCATCTTCATCCTACACCTCCCACGGATTGATAAACCTTAGGTCATCCACTTGTGGAAAATTTGCTACTGTCCTACAAACCTCTGCACTTGGAGGCCCAACAACGTCTACAAGGAGAAGGTTACATAGTAGACATCAGGCATCACGTCTGCGACAAATAGACCGAAACGATTATGCATCTACTACTATTACTCCACACATCGACCGCTATCCAGCATGCATCTAGAGTATTAAGTTCATAAGAACAGAGTAACGCATTAGGCAAGATGACATGATATAGAGGGATAAATTCAAGCAATATGATATAAACCCCATCTTTTTATCCTCGATGGCAACAATACAATACGTGCCTTGCTGCCCCTGCTATCACTGGGAAAGGACACCACAAGATTGAGCCCAAAGCTAAGCACTTCTCGCATTGCAAGAAAGATCAATCTAGTAGGCCAAACCAAACTGATAATTCGAAGAGACTTGCAAAGATAACCAATCATACATAAAAGAATTCAGAGGAGATTCAAATATTTCTCATAGATAAACTTGATCATAAACCCACAATTCATCGGATCTCGACAAACACACCGCAAAAAGAGTTACATCGAATAGATCTCCAAGAAGACCGAGGAGAACTTTGTATTGAGATTCAAAGAGAGAGAAGAAGCCATCTAGCTAATAACTATGGACCCGAAGGTCTGTGGTAAACTACTCACAACTCATTGGAGAGGCTATGGTGTTGATGTAGAAGCCCTCCGTCATGGATTCCCCCTCAGGCGGAGCGCTGGAAAAGGCCCCAAGATGGGATCTCGCGGATACAGAAGGTTGCGGCAGTGGAAATAGGGTTTCATGGTGCTCCTGGATGTTTTTAGGGTATGCAAGTATATATAGGCGAAGGAGGTCAGTCAGGGGAGCCACGAGGGGCCCATGAGGGTGGGGGGCGCTCCATCCCCCCTAGGGCGCGCCCTGCACCCTCATGGACGCCTCCGCTGCTTCTTGACGTCCACTCCAAGTCTCCTGGATTGAGTTTGTTCCAAAAAGATCGCTCCCAAAGGTTTCATTCTGTTTGGACTCTGTTTGATATTCCTTTTCTTCGAAACACTGAAATAGGCAAAAAAACAACAATTTGGGTTGGGCCTCCGGTTAGTAGGTTAGTCCCAAAAATGATATAAAGTGTATAGTAAAGCCCATAAACATCCAAAACAGGTAATATAATAGCATGGAAGAATCAAAAATTATAGAGATGTTGGAGACGTATCACTACGTACCCTGCTTCACTACAAAAAAAATACACTTCCGTGATGATACGTGTTTGTCATAGTAGGTCACGTTTTTTTTCATGCATGTACATCCATGATGATTTTATGACAGAATCAAGATAGTCATACTTGTGCTGTAGTTGAAGTGTTCCATGACGTTACCAAATTATCATCACAAAAGTGTCCACTTACATGACGATAAATCGCGTGCCATAGAAGTGCTTTCGTCAAGGGTGAACGACGCGTAGCATCCACCGTAACGGAATGCTGTTAATCTATCGGGTCCGGTTTTTGATCCGATAACCCATTAACAGCCTCGACCAATGGCGATTTTCCACGTGTAAAATCATCATTGGCTTGAGGAAACACGTGTCGGCTCACCGTTGGGACAGATGTCATCCACTCATTGGATCCAAGGTGCCTATGATACGTCGACACGTGGCACGGCCCAACAAAGGACCATTCCTGTGAAAATGCGGCTCGTTTGACTTGGTCAAAAGGTGGCGGGTCGGCCCACGGAAAGCCTGTTAACGGCATGTTCGCATATAGCCCATTTACAGCCTGCTAACACAGGGCCCGTTACGACCTCTCCGAATTAGGCCCAGTAGCGTCATTTGGGCCATCCAATATGATTCCAGCCCGTTTTAACTTCCGGCCCATGTATGTCCCATGACGTCTTTCGGCCCATATGAGGCCCTTTGTAACTCTTGGCTCATTAACGACCCGTGGTGAAACTGGCCCGTAATGAACAGTGTATCACTTTATACCCATTAATGGCCCATTATTCCATTGGGCCGTTTCCAGCCCATGTTATCTTTCGGCCTTCTCAGGGCCCATTTATTCTTGGGCTCATTTCCAGCATTCGGTTACTTACGGCACGTTACTGTCATTTTCTACTTGTGGGACAAATTCAGCCCGTGGTTACAGTCAGCCCGTTTGTGGCCCGTTAATACGTTGGGCCGTTTTCATGTAAAAAAAACCGTTGGGCTGTTTTCATAGAGTTATCAAATACGGTCTATTAACGGCCTGTTATGCTCCATGAATAGTATGACCCATGATTGGAGAAATGATGATACGCCTCATAGAAGGCCCATGGATCCTACGGCCCGTAAAAGGCCCATGGATCGTACGGCCTGTAGAAGGCCCATGGATCGTATGGCCCATAGAAGGCCCATGGATCGTATGGCCCGTAGAAGGCCCATGGATCCTACGGCCCGTAGAAGGCCCATGGATCATACGACCCACAGGAGGCCCATGGTTACAACAGTCCGTGTGTTGCCATGATTATTTTGGCCTACTTTCCAAAAATAGGTTATTGTGGCCACTAGAAAAACACAGAAAAAGAACTATAGTGACTACAAGCAAACAACTAAATAAGACAATAAGGAAATAAATAAGCAAGTAATTAACGCTAGCCTATTACCGCTATTACACATATTACATCCACTGGGCATCAAAGTTCGCCACTAGTGCAAATATAGGGAACAAAGCAGCATATTACATACACTAGCTGTCAAAATTGGCCACCAGTGCAAATAAACGCGGCAGCAAAACAATAGCATAACTGAAACAACTCCAGAAGAGCTCAGAAACATTATCCTGGGTATCCACCATGCTGGCAATAAGCTTAGCAAGCTTATTAGCTTTGTCCTGTTTGGCGTTAAAATCCTCCAATGCTTGCTGTTGCACCAGAAAGTATGCATCTGAATGCTCCAGGGACTTCCGCAGTCCTTCCGCTTCTTGTCGCAGCATAGCTGATCGATGTCTTTCAACTTGTAGTTGAGACTTAAGAAATTGAATTGATTCAGACAGTGAGTTTGAATAGTTTGTGCAAGCGGTAGTGGCCAATAACTCGAACACTAAACCAAGACAGGACTTTGGGGTTGTCTCACTGTCTTCAAGATAGTCTTCCTTAGATGTTTTATCAGCTTTGTTGGAGACCAACAAGGATGTCTCACTACCCTAAATCTTATCTGCATTACTTCCTTTACCATTTCTTAATAAGGCACTCTCCCCCAATATTCTGTCAGCATTCTAAAAGAAGAAACAACAGACACATAACAGGTTTAGCATGTACTAGTATATGAAACTCATTTAGGCGAACCAGTTCATTAGTAAGGTGGACATGATTAAACTACCAAGTCTTCTATTGCCAAGTACTAGTACATAATAAAAGCATCAAACAAACATATATCTATGTCCTATGGTCATCGCATTGTCTTGCCAAATCAAAATAGAGACACGGTTCAAATCATATCAGTTCAAGACAAAGCAGTAGTGAAAGAATACAAAGCATGGGAAACTACACGGCACAACAAGATTTCAGATGGGTACCACGGCTACATGTATAACAACACTATTGGCTCTGTTGTGATGCTAGTAATGTGCATCATATGAGAAGTCAACTGTATACACAATTGAATTGAAATCAACAGAGCTATTGATAAGAGAAAACCTGTTAAAGAAACATGCATGAACATACCTGCTGTGCCATTGGAGTTTCGATTGGATCATTCAATTTAAAAATAAGTTTGTATGAGTAAATATAGTTATACAAGAGCAAAGCAGTATGCACGATAGCAATCATAGTTAAAAAAATGCGCGCCTAATCGAGCGCTTAAGCGTGCCTAGGCTCTAGGCGTTGGCAAAATGCATTGCGCATAACTACGCTTAATCTATGCATAACTGTGCATAAGCATGCGCTTTGGTCAGTAAAGCGCAAGGCGGTAGAAAAATGCACAATTAATGCCTAGTGCTTTTTTGAACTATGGTAGCAATGGAATCTTAAATTAGAACAGTTGTTCTTCAGGTTTAGGCACTTGTTCTACATGAATAGAGTACAGTAAGACGCAAGAATATAGTACTTAAAAATAGAAAATGAGCTCATAGACCTTACCACATTCTTGGTTCTGGACCAGTATAGAACAAGGCATTCCCAGTCATCGTCCAGTAAATGTGTCTTAGGAGAACGTAAGGGAATTTGATGAGTTTCTTTGCCGGTGAAGTAAGTTTTCTTCAGGTAATTCCGATACTGCCACCAAGCATTCTTGAAGATAGCAGAGGTATTAGCACAGGTTACCTCATCCTGAGTTTCCAAATTGGTCCTTCTCTATAGAGAAAAACGGGAAAATTTGCTGTATTATAACCATCATGGAGGTAGGATGTATGGGACAAAGCAAATAATTGCCATGAATAACATTACTTACACATAACTCCTAGACAAACACCTGCAATTGGCATGTTCCTTCATCTTCAGTATAATATTTCCAAGATGGGAAGATATGCGCATACGTTTTAACAACATCAAATGCGATAGATGCTAAACTACGACTAGCTGGTTGTGCTTCCTCCACAGGAATAGGCGTACTAACTGGTGGAGTTGGGGTTCGCTGTGGTAGTACTGGCCCTTTGGGCACTGGAGATGCCTTACTAACTGCTCTTGTTTGGGAGCTCTGTGGTGGAGATGGTGCTGTGTCAACAGGAACTGGGTTACTATCTGCTGGGGTTGGGGTTAGATTGGGTGAAGCTGGTTCTCTGTCCATCACAGTAGGGGTACAATATGTGAGAGTTTGGGTTATGTGTGGTAGGGCTGGTTCTTGTGCATGTACAACCGGGGTGCTATCTCCACCAAGAGGTAGCACTGTTTTATTTGAAGACCGTGTTTTTAGTCTGCTAGATACTGGCATCACCCGCTCCAATTCAAATGGCTAATAAACAGGAAACATAGTTGAATGTACAGACATTGTATAAGAGGCAGATGCAATAGATAGTGTGGAAAAAAGAGGGCATGAAATAGTTGACATGTATATTGTTTAACTAAAACGGATAGCATGACATAATTTCACATATATGATGTCTATCTAAACTGGATAGCATAGCATAACATAATTCAAAGATATGATGAATAACTAAACAGGATCGTATGACATAATTCACCTACATGTTATCTAAGTAATCAGGATTGCATCATTTAATTCACATATGTGATTTATATGCTAAACAGAGGGCATTCGATATGATGTCTGAACTAAGAACATGGTGTTGAATATTGTGTATATGATGTCTAAACTATGCAATGCAAGACACCATATGCATGATATGAGCAGTATAACCATGCCAAGTTAGAGCATACACCTCGGTGGGGGAATAGGAATGGTCATTTTTCTCTGACTCCATCTCTGAGGAGCTATCAGGACCCAACAAGAGATCTGCTTCGACAGGTAGCACTGTCTGCTCTGAAGGCCTTGTTTTCACTCCAGATTTTTCCATCTCCCACCCAAATGGCCGATTCACAGGAAGAGTAGTTTAATGTGCATACATTGTCGACAAATGGAAATGTAATGAAGAAAAGGATGGGCAAGATATCCTTCAAATATATTATGCCCGGTTAAACAGGATGGCATTGCACATTTCACATATATTATGGCTGGCTAAAAGACATGAGACTGCATAATTCCCATATATGATATAGAAACTAAACAGGTGGCATTAGAACATGTCTAAACTAAGAAGATGACATATATGATGTCAAAAGTAGGCACTGCAAGGCAACATATGCATGATATGACTAACATCATCATGCCAAGGTAGAGCAAACACCTTGGGGGGTAAATAGGAGTGGTCAGCGGCATCTAAACTCGCCTCTGGAGAGGGGTGGGGAGGGTTTTCCATTGAACCCACCATGGAGCGATGTCTGCATGACATTGTATTGCGGTGCAAAACTCTTCTCCTTTTCTCTACATGTTCAGCATGACTGTGTACAATATCTGACATGCATACGAAAAAAATATGGTGAGATTATGTAAGGAGAGCATGCAGAAATTTAGAGTGATGGTAACAACCAGTGGAGGATCCAAAAATAATGATAGCAGGCTGATGATTTCTTTAATTTAATAAAAAGACAGATGATGATTGCTTTACTATTTGTTTCCCACCCAAGATGAACAACATAGGCATACCCTAGGTGAACCAGATATTAGACAGACATACTATTCATTGCTTCCTCAATATGTGCCACACAACTAATTTGGAACTCAAGTTTGAACATTAATTTGGACCTGACTTGGAGTCCAAGAGGTGAACAGGATGATAAAGTAGCAGGTAATTTTAAGCAATGCATAACATAAGCAGAAACAGAAGAGTGCGACCTCTCTTGTGGACCCGTGTACTCCTTATGTTCATCTGCTGAGCCGATGATGGTGATGTCGTTGCGGTGGGTGCCGCCGGCAGGGAAGGAGATCTGAGGCGGCGAAATACGGTCATGCGTCGTGATGTCTGGTTTGGTGGATGCTTCTGTCGATGGAGCAACTCATGTGAGGTGGACGACGTTGTGGCAGGAGCAGGACAAACCACACAAAGTTCCCTTCGACACTTACCTGTAACTGAAGTAATTCTATAAGGGCTCATTTGGCTTGCATGATTCTAAAAATGCAGGGATAGGAAAAACACCGGAATAGGATAGGAATGCACATGGTAAACAGAGCATTTGTAAACACATGATTTCTGTCAACTTGGGTGTTTGGTTTACTGGAATTGGAAGAGCAGAGGAATGCAAAGAAACACGGCCAGAATAAAGTGAAACCATATGAAAGCATGTACAGTTAGAATGTTATTCTGCCACTAATGCACTTGGTCTTGATTTCATGCATAGGATTTTGAAAAGTAGGTCCAGGTGGATGTTTTGCTTCATTCCTTTCAACAAAATGCATGAATAATTGAATAGTAGAGTGCCATTGGAAAATTCCCTATTGCTATGATTTTCCGTTGAACCAAAATAGCCCTAATGGATCGACATGAATGTATAGTAATAAGTGATGCAACAAGTGGACAACCTCTTTGCCCTTGCCATGTCGACCTCAGCATCATTGGGTTGGTTGCTGAAGCAGTTGAGGCAGAGGCGGTTATCGGAGGTTTGGAAGAAGATCTGAGGAATCTGTAGACGGCGTCCAGGGCACTGCTCTGTTGTGATGGATCATTCTGTCGTTGGAGCAGCTCCGGTGAGTGATACGTCTCCAATGTATCAACTTTTCCAAACACTTTTGCCCTTGTTTTGGACTCTAACTTGCATGATTTGAATGAAACTAACTCGGACTAACATTGTTTTCAGCAGAACTGCCATGGCGTTATTTATTGTGCAGAAAACAAAAGTTCTCGGAATGACATGAAAATCCATGGAGATAACTTTTGGAAAATATAAAAAATACTGGCGAAAGAATCAAGACCAGGGGTCCCACGCCCTGTCCATGAGGGTGGGGGGCGCGCCCCCTCCCCCTGGGTGCGCTCCTTGCCTCGTGGGCCCACTGGAGCTCCACCGACCTCAACTCCAACTCTATATATTCCGTATCATGGAGAAAAAAATTAGAGAGAAAGTTTTATCGCGTTTTACGATATGGAGCTACTGCCAAGCCCTAATCTCTCTCGGGAGGGCCGATCTGGAGTCCGTTCGGGGCTCCGGAGAGGGGGATTCTTCGCCGTCGTCATCATCAACCATCCCCTATCACCAATTTCATGATGTTCACCGCCGTGCGTGAGTAATTCCATCGTAGGCTTGTTGGACGGTGATGGGTTGGATGAGATTTACCATGTAAGCAAGTTAGTTTTGTCAGGGTTTGATCCCTAGTATCCACTATGTTCTGAGATTGATGTTGCTATGACTTTGCTATGCTTAATGCTTGTCACTAGGGCCCGAGTGCCATGATTTCAGATCTGAATCTATTATGTTTTCATGAATATATGTGAGTTCTTGATCCTATCTTGCAAGTCTATAGTCACCTACTATGTGTTATGATCCGACAACCCCGAAGTGACAATAATCAGGATACTTCTCGGTGATGACCGTAGTTTGAGGAGTTCATGTATTCACTATGTGTTAATGCTTTGGTCCGGTTCTATATTAAAAGGAGGCCTTAATATTCCTTAGTTTCCACTAGGACCTTGCTGCCACGGGAGGGTAGGAAAAAAGTTGTGATGCAAGTTCTTTTCCATAAGCACGTATGACTATATTCGGAATACATGCCTACATTACATTGATGGACTAGAGCTAGTTCTATGTCACCCTAGGTTATAACTATTACATAAGGAATCGCATCCAACATAATTATCCATCACTGATCCAATGCCTATGATCTTTTTAAATATTGTGCTTCGCTTATTTACTTTTCCGTTGCTACTGCTATAATTACTACAAAACTGATATCGTTACTTTTATCATTGTTACCATTACTATCATACTACTTTGCTACTAAATACTTTGCTGCAGATACTAAGTTATCCAGGTGTGGTTGTATTGACAACTGAACTGCTAATACTTGAGAATATTCTTTGGCTCCCCTTTTGTCGAATCAATAAATTTGGGTTGAATACTCTACCCTCGAAAACTGCTGCGATCCCCTATACTTGTGGGTTATCAAGACTATTTTCTGGCGCCGTTGCCGGGGAGCATAGCTCTATTCTTTGAGTCACTTGGGAATTATATCTGCTGATCACTATGAGGAACTTGAAAGACTAAAGAACTAATATTTTTCCCTCAACTACGAGGGGAGGTAAGGAACTTCCATCTAGCTCTGCACTAGATTCTCCTTCCATTGTGAGTAAGCTTGCGACACCTAAACCTGCTACTGCTATGAATTCTGGTATGTCGCATGTTATTGATGATGCCACTTCTACTATGCATGATACTTATGATGAAACTACTTCTATGCTTGATATTACTGTGCCATTAGGTGAATATCTTGATGAACAACTTGCTAGGGTTAGAGAGAATGAAATTATTGAAGATGAAATTATTGATGATAGTGATGATGAAGGTTCTCCCCCTAAGCATGAACTGCTTGTTGTTCCTGAGGGTTATGTTATGGATGAAGAAGCTGCTAGAGCTATTTCTTGCGTGCAATGATAGATATGATCTTAAGAAGTTATTAGCTAAATGGAAGCAGCAATCTCTGAATGTTAGAATGAAATATGACCCTGCTTTTGCTACTTCACCTATCTTTGTTACTGATAAGGATTATGAATTCTCTATCGATCCTGAGATAATTACATTAGTTGAATCTGATCCTTTTTATGGCAATGAATCTGAAACTGTTGTGGCACATCTTACTAAGTTAAATGATATAGCCACCCTGTTCACTAATGATGAGAAAGCCTGCTACTATTATATCATTAAGATATTTCCATTCTCATTAAAGGGTGATGCTAAAACTTGGTTTAATTCTCTTGATCCTATATGTGTGCGTAGTCCCCAGGATATGATTTATTACTTCTCTGCTAAATATTTCCCTGCTCATAAGAAACAAGCTGCCTTGAGGGAAATATATAATTTTGGCAAATCAAGAATAGAGTCTCCCACAAGCTTGGGGGAGGCTTCTCCGCTTACTTAATGCTTTGCCTGATCATCCTCTTAAGAAAAATGAAATACTTGATATCTTTTATAATGGACTAACCAATGATTCCAAGGACCACTTGGATAGTTGTGATGGTTGTGTTTTCAGGGAAAGAATAGTCGACCAAGCTGAATTACTATTGAACAATATGTTGACTAATGAAAATAATTGGACTCTTCCTCAGCCAATTCCTGAGCCAATTGAGCCAACTCCTGAGCCTATTCCTAAACCAACTCCAAAGAAGAGGGGTGTTCTATTTCTCAGTCCTGAAGATATGCAAGAGGCAAAGAAATCTATGAAAGAAAAAGGTATTAAAGTTGAAGATGTTAAGAATTTACCTCCTATTGAAGAAATACATGGTCTTAATATACCTCCTGTCGAAGAAACACATTGTCTTGATAACCCGACATAGGTAGTAAAGGTAAATTCTCTCTATAGAAATGATAAAGTTGAAATCCAGTCTACTAAATTTCCTAGCCAATGTTTAGATGAATTTGATGACTTTATGGCTGGGCAAGAAAGTTTTAAGGCTTATATTGGTAGAGAATTAAAGAGTAATGCACACATGATTGGACTCTTGAGTGATTATATAGCTAGAGCTAAAGATGAACTTAAACTCATTAGCAAATATGCTTCTATGGTTACCACTCAAGCTGAACAAGTACTTAAAGCTCAAAGTGATTTGCTCGATGAATTAAAAAATAAACATGACTTTGCTGTTAGAGTGGCTACTAGAACTAGTAGAATGAGTCAGGAACCTTTGTATCCTGAAGGCCACCCTAAGAGAATCGAGCAAGATTCTCAGAGAAATAATTTAGATGCACCTAGTCCTTCTAAAAAGAAGAAAAAGAAAAATGATAGGACTTTGCATGCTTCTAGTGAACCTGTTGTAGACACACCTGAGAATACCAATGATATTTTATTTTTGATGCTAAAACACAATCTGGTGATGAACATGAACCTAGTGATAATGTTCATGTTGATGCTCAACCTAGCAATAATAATGATTTAGAGATTGAACCTGCTGTTTATCTTGATAACCCACAATTAAAGAATAAACATTATGATAAGAGAGACTTTGTTGCTAGGAAGCACGGTAAAGAAAGAGAACCATGGGTTTAGAAACCCATGCCTTTTCCTCCTAAGCCATCCAAGAAAAAGGATGATGAGGATTTTGAGCGCTTTACTGAAATGATTAGACCTATCTTTTTATGTATGCGCTTAACTGATATGCTTAAAGTAAACCCTTATGCTAAATATATGAAGCATATCATTACAAATAAAAGAAAGATACCAGAAGCTGAAATTTCCACCATGCTTGCTATTTACACTTTTAAGGGTGTAATACCTAAGAAACTTGGAGATCCAGGGGTACCAACTATACCATGCTCCATTAAAAGAAACTATGTTAAAACTGCTTTATGTGATCTTGGAGCCAGTGTTAGTGTTATGCCTCTCTCGTTATATCGTAGACTTGAATTGAATAAGTTGACACCTACTAAAATATCTTTGCAAATGGCTGATAAATCAACTGCTATACCTGTCAGTACTTGTGAGGATGTGCCTGTTGTGGTTGCAAATGTCACTATCTTAACGGACTTTGTTATTCTTGATATTCCCGAGGACGATAGTATGTCGATTATCCTTGGTAGACCCTTTTTGAATACTGCAGGGGCTGTTATTGATTGCAACAAAGGCAATGTCATTTTTCATGTTAATGGTAATGAGCATACGGTATACTTTCCGAGGAAACAACCTCAAGTTCATAGTATCAATTATATTGGAAAAATTCCAACTATCATTATTGGAGGTTTTGAACTTCCTCTTCCTACTATCAAGAAAAAATATGATATTCTTATTGTTGGGGATGTTCATATCCCCGTTGAGGTAACCTAGTGTTATTCGAAATTTCTCCGGTTCCATGTTGTTCGGAATGAATTTGTTAACAAGACTTGATCAACCTTGTTAGTGGATTCCTTTTGATGAGCATGAGATGGATGAAACTAGAAGGCACAACCTTCTGTACTCTCTTTTTACTTTCTATTATTTAGAATAGATAAAGAAAAAAATAGTATTATCTGTCTGTTTTCTGAATTATCCATGCCATAAAAAAATATCCCAAAAATAAAAGTTCTCCAAATGCTCTGCAAATTTAGTATGATTTTTATGGAATATTTGAGGATTTTAGGCACTAAGAACACAACAGGGGGCAAGCACCTGATCACGAGGGTCCAGGGCGCGCCCACTCTTACTGGGCCCGCCCCCTGCCTCGTGGGCCCATGGTGGCCCCCCTCCACTTATTCCTGCACCCACACACCCCATCTTCCTCCCAAAAAAATCCCCATTCAGCTCAAGCACGAGTTCTAGCTCATTTTGCTGCGATTTTCGATCTCCTTGCTCAAAGCTCCATTCACAAAACTGCTTTGGGAGATTGTTCTTTGGTATGTGACTCCTCCAATGGTCCAATTAGTTTATGTTCTAGTGCTTTATTCATTGAAATTTTTTGCTGCCTAGGTGACCCTGTTCTTGAGCTTGCATGTCAAATTTATGAGGTCCCAAGTATTTCTAATGCATGATATAGGCTCTAGGCACTTGTGGGAGTAGTTGCTATCAATTTTATTGAGTTTGATTCACTTTTATTTTGAAGTTACTAAAAATTTCAGAAATTTTCAGAAAAAGATGAAGAGATTGTTCTTGAGGGGCTCTTCTAGCCAAAGCTCCAAGGATAAGCAAGCTAAGGAGAAAGAAAAGGCCAAGTATAATCTTCCTCGCGTAGCGGAAGTAAGGCCTTGTGAGTGGCCATGTGATAATTTCTTGAGAGCAGCCGGGATTTATGAAGACTTTTATTCTTTGGCTGAAAATGCGGGCCTCACCGACTTCCTCCATGACTGGATCGAACAGTATCTCTTACTTACCAATACTTTCGTGTAAACTTTTACTATTATCCTAAGAATTCACCACCTTGAGTAGCTTTTCATTTATATGATGAGGCTAAGGAAATGTCATTACGTAATTTCTGCGCGGTTTGTAGAATACCCTTTGATGGTAGCCTGGATGAACCACATCGTAAATATGTGGATGGTTTTATTGACACTATTACTGTAGGGGAATCAAGGAAGGTTTCCAATGCGAGAATAACTAGCATCCATTTTCCTGTTTTACGCTACTTTGCCATATTTGCTAGTCGATGCTTAATTGGTCGCGGAAACTATGGAAACCTCAGTGTTCCTGATATTATTATTCTGTTCCATGCCTTATTTTGTGATAACACTTTTAGTATGGCTGCCGTTATTGCTAAACGGATAAGTCTAAACCGTACAAAGGGCCCCAGTTTTGGAGGTATCTATGCTGCACGCCTTGCTAAACATTTTGAGATACCTATTAGGCATGATGAGAAAGAGGAGACACTGCTGCCTCTTACCTTTTTAGATTACAGGAGCATGGTAGCGCATGAGTTTATTATTGACAATGATGATAAAATGCTCCTGTATAACCTGAGATTTAATAAGAAACACAATGAGATTAATATCTTGCCTGCACCTTCTTTGTTTGATTTAACTACAGGCCATTACCTCGTCTTGCCGAAGGCTGTGCACACGCACCGAGGCCAGGCATCCGCTCCAGAGCCTGAGCCGGAATCACCACTGGATCCTTATCATCCATCATGTTATCAGTGGGATCCGGAGGAGATCGCCAGCCAGTGGTATCCTGATGACACTCCTCAGTACACCAGGGAGAGTAGCCGCTATCCTTGGGCATAGACCAACTTAGGCCAAAAGCCTAAGCTTGTGGGAGTACGTATTTCTCATCGACATTACATTCATGTTCACACACTTATTCTAGTTGTTGGTTCTCATACTCTTTCATTGTACTATCCATGCTAGTTTAATTGCTTTTTCTAGCTTTCTTCTTGTGTGTTTAATAAACCTTAAGGGAAAAAATAGTTAGTTTAATTTCCATGCTTGTAGTAGTAATTAAAATCAAAACCCAAAAATATTTCCCGTTCTTCTTTTGCTTGTTGGGAGCTTTCCCGTGTAAATAGTTTTATTTCTTTTCTTTCCTTTGGGGGTCGAGAGGAGAAGACCATAATGAAAATGTTTAGTGGCTGTCATATGCATGATTGTTGATTTAACTTAGAGACCATATTACCTTGTCTTCTCCCTTGAATTAAATGCTTGCAGATTCTAGCTTAGTACAATGCACGTGCACTATTATTATTATACACACCGTTCGGTCGTGCAAGTGAAAGGCAATAATGGCGATATATGATGGACTGATTGAGATGAGAGAAGCTGATATGAACTCGACCTATCTTGTTTTTGTAAATATGATGAGTTCATCATTCCTGATTCAGCCTATTATGAATAAACATGTTTGCAATGACAATTAGAGATTGTAGTTGCTTGTGCAATGCTTAATTAGCTAGGATCTTATAATGGTTTACCTTGCGTGCCAACATGCTATTAAAATGGTTGTGATGTGCTATGATGGATGGTATCCTCCTTTGAATGATTCGAGTGACTTGACTTGGCACATGTTCACGCATGTAGTTGAAACAAATCAACATAGCCTTCACGATATTTATGTTCATGGTGGATTATATCCTACTCATGCTTGCACTCAGTGTTGATTAATTTTAATGCATGTTCATGACTGTTGTCGCTCTCTCAGTTGGTCACTTCCCAGTCTTTTGCTAGCCTTCACCTATACTAAGCGGGAATACTGCTTGTGCATCCAAACTCCATAAACCCCAAAGTGATTCCATATGCGTCCACCATACCTTCCTATATGCGGTATTTACCTACCGTTCCAAGTAAATTTGTATGTGCCAAACTCCAAACCTTCAAATGAAATTCTGTCTTGTATGCTCGAGAAGCTCATGTTTCAACTAGGGCTGTCTGTATCTTCCATGCTAGGTGGGTTATTCTCAAGAGGAGTGGACTCCGCTCCTCATTCACGAGAAAATGGCTGGTAACCGGGATGCCCAGTCCCATGATAAAAAAGATCAAAGCAAATCGAAATAATTAAACAGAACTCCCCCAGGGCTATTGCTAGTTGGAGGCACTCTTTGTTTCGAGCAAGCCATGGATTGATGCTTGTTGGTGGTGGGGGAGTATAAACTTTACCATTCTGTTTGGGAACTGCCTATAATGTATGTAGCATGGAAGATATCGAGATCTCATAGTTTTTGCGTTGACAGTGAAAGTATACCGCTCAAAATGTTATTCATCTCTATTTTAAAATCGAGCTCTGGCACCTCTACAAATCCCTGCTTCCCTCTGTGAAGGGCTTATCTATTTGCTTTTATGTTGAGTCATCACCCTCTTATTAAAAAGCACCGGCTAGAGAGCACTGATGTCATTTGCATGCATTACTATTAGTTTATATTGGGTATGACTTGATTGGATCTATTTTACCATGAATTACAATGTTTATTCAGTCCTTGATCTTTAAAGGTGCTACGCATTTATGTTTTGCGGTCTCAGAAAGGGCTAGCGAGATACCATCTTGTTATATCATATTATGATTGTTTTGAGAAAGTGTTGTCATCCAAGATTTACTATTATTGCTCGCTAGGTGATTATGCCATTGATATGAGTAAACATGAGACCTAAATGTTATTGTGAATATGGTTAGTTCATAATCTTTGCTAAAAACTTGAATGCTGGCTTTACATATTTACAACAACAAGAGCAAACAGAGTTTATAAAAGTTTTTCTTTATCACTTTCAGTTTGTCAACTGAATTGCTTGAGGACAAGCAAAGGTTTAAGCTTGGGGGAGTTGATACGTCTCCAACCTATCTACTTTCTCCAAACACTTTTGCCCTTGTTTTGGACTCTAACTTGCATGATTTGAATGAAACTAACTCGGACTGACGCTGTTTTCAGCAGAACTCCCATGGTGTTATTTATTGTGCAGAAAACAAAAGTTCTCGGAATGACCTAAAAATCCACAGAGATAACTTTTGGGAAATATAAAAAATACTGGCGAAAGAATCAAGACCAGGGGGCCCACACCCTGTCCACGAGGGTGGGGGGAGCGCCCCCTCCCCCTGAGCGTCCCCTGCCTCGTGGGCCCCCTGTAGCTCCACCGACCTCAACTCCAACTCTATATATTCCGTTTCGCGGAGAAAAAAATCAGAGAGAAAGTTTCATCGTGTTTTACGATATGGAGCCACTGCCAAGCCCTAATCTCTCTCGAGAGGGCTGATCCGGAGTTTGTTCGGGGCTCCAGAGAGAGGGATTCATCGCCGTCGTCATCATCAACCATCATCCATCACCAATTTCATGATGCTCACCGCCGTGCGTGAGTAATTCCATCATAGGCTTGCTGGACGGTGATGGGTTGGATGAGATTGACCATGTAATCAAGTTAGTTTTGTTAGGGTTTGGTCCCTAGTATCCACTATGTGTTGAGATTGATGTTGCTATGACTTTGCTATGCTTAATGCTTGTCACTAGGGCCCAAGTGCCATGATTTCAGATCTGAACCTATTATGTTTTCATGAATATATGTGAGTTCATGATCCTATCTTGCAAGTCTATAGTCACCTATTATGTGTTATGATCCGACAACCCCGAAGTGACAATAATCAGGATACTTCTCGGCGATGACCATAGTTTGAGGAGTTCATGTATTCACTATGTGTTAATGCTTTGGTCCGGTTCTCTATTAAAAGGAGGCCTTAATATCCCTTAGTTTCCACTAGGACCCTGCTGCCATGGGAGGGTAGGACAAAAGATGTCATGCAAGTTTTTTTCCATAAGCACGTATGACTATATTCGGAATACATGCCTACATTACATTGGTGAACTGGAGCTAGTTCTGTGTCACCCTAGGTTATAACTATTACATGAGGAATCGCATTCGACATAATTATCCATCACTGATCCAATGCCTATGAGATTTTCACATATTGTGCTTCACTTATTTACTTTTCCGTTGCTACTGCTACAATTACTACAAAACTGCTATCATTACTTTTATCATTGTTACCATTACTATCATACTACTTTTGTACTAAATACTTTGCTGCAGATACTAAGTTATCCAAGTGTTGTTGAATTGACAACTCAACTGCTAATACTTGAGTATATTCTTTGGCTCCCCTTGTGTCGAATCAATAAATTTGGGTTGAATACTCTACCCTCGAAAACTGTTGTGATCCCCTATACTTGTGAGTTATCAAGACTATTTTCTAGCGCCATTGCTGGGGAGCATTGCTCTATTCTTTGAGTCACTTGGGATTTATATCTGCTGATCACTATGGGGAACTTGAAGAATGAAAGAACTAAGATTTTTTCCTCAACTACGAGGGGAGGTAAGGAACTTCCATCTAGCTCTACACTAGATTCCCCTTCCGTTTTGAGTAAGCTTGCGACACCTAAACCTGCTACTGCTATGAATTCTGATATGAGGTAAACACTGTTGACTCTGAACTTAACTGTCGAAACTCAAATTTACTGTGGAATCTAAATGTTACTGTCGAAGCTGAACGCAATGGTAGCGGAGAGGCACTTGACATGTAGTTTAGGGAGGGCTTGCATTTCATCTTCAACCTGCACCCCCCTGAGCTGCCAGCCACCACCAGCCGAACTGCCGGCCCCAGCGCCACCTCGTTGCCCCGAAACAACTCCCCACCGCCGGTCCGCCGCCGCCCCGGCCAGCCCTCTAGGCCCCCCGCCCCCCATCCTGAACCCTAAGATAGATAGTGGGGTACCTCTCCAGCGAGCCCCCGTCCTCGCTGCGAGTGGTTCTTCCTTAACTCCAGTGAGGCCCCCCACCCCCTGAAAATTGACTGACCCAAAAGTCGATTCAGTCGACTGAAGTGTAGCTAAATCAGAGCATAGCAGCAACATGAGTGAGGGGGAGAGCAGCAGTAGCAGTGCGAGCAAGCGAGTGAGAGCCGGAGCGGCAGATCCGGCTGGTATGGACACCGCCGCCGAAGGGGCCTCGCACTGGGGGAGAGCTGCCATGGAGATGTCGCTCGCAGCGCCGGCTTCAAGGTAGCCACTCCATGGGGGTGCGAGATGGAGCACCGTCGGCGCCGGGAGGTCGAGTTAAGGATAAGGTGCAATGTGATGAGTGTACAACCTCTTTGGTGGCACCGAGTAGGCCTCGGCTTCGTTCCGAGGAGTCGGTGAGGATGTTGCGGTTCCGGTGGAGCAGGTTAAGGAGGCGCTGTGGGGATGGAGCAGCCGCGATAGACGAGGCGATCATCATTGCAGCTCCTTGGAGGTGGAGGACGGGGCGGCTGAACCGGCGGGACGATGCAATGTACGACGGATCCTCATCCGGGGAGGTGGATGAGGGACATCGAGCTATTGCAGTGGACGACATCGTCGGGGAAGAGGCTCTGGTTGGGCAGCGGTGAGGTAGCGGACGAAGGAGGGTGGGGTTTCACGGCTGGAGCGGAGAGGTTGTGGCAGCCTGGGATTTCGGATGGCGAAAAGGAGGTGATGGGATGGGGTGAACCATGACTTAGGGACACGCTTGTCCAAAATGTACGGTGTGTTACAGAAGTACCCCCACCGATTTGAACTAGCAGCCCTTTTGGCTCAGGGTTAGAAGGGGGATTTTGCGTGTCGGGATTTGGCAGCTGGAGGGACTTTTCGCGCGTGTTGTTATTTCGGGATAGCAACGCGCGGGTTGTGAAGGCGCCAGTTTTGGGAGCATGACATCTGAATTTTTGGGATATAACAAGGCGCGGGTTGCATTTGGGGACGAGCCTAATGTGTAATATTGTACTTGTACGTACCAAATCAATTCGCACTTCCCTCAACCAAAAAGAAAACGAAAAAATGAAACTATTCACACCACACAAAGAGAGAGTCTTGCCCATTTTACTATACAAATGCCATTCAAAGCTACTCCCTTCGTCCATCTAAATAGGGCCGAATGCATTTTTCGATGCTAACTTTGACCAAATATTAGAGCAATAATATATGACATGTAACTTACACAAAGCACACCGTTAAATTCGTGTGTGAAAGGAGCTTTCAATGATATAATTTTCACATTGTGCATGTCATGTACTATTAATCTTGTCAATAGTCAAAGGCGGTCTTAAAAAACGCATTACGCCCTATATAGATGGAAGGAGGGAGTATGAATCCATGTTATGTCCAATTAAATTATTTCGCTTGCTGTATAATGCATGTAACCTACTCATACCAACATTTTAGTGCATTCCAAATGTCTATACTAGCGCTGCAATTCGAACTGAATTTGAATTCGTTTCTCTATTTCAATAAGAATCTACAATCATGATTGTTGCCAACTTCAACCATCATTCGTGTATTACCTTAATAACACACCACATGATTACTATAGAGATAGATATGAACTATGTGTACTACATGAACTCGAATTCTATTTTTTGAATACACTTGATGTTGATTCCAAATAATAGTACATTTGATGTACTAACTATATATTCATAATCTAAACCATGTTCCATACGTACATCGTGTTTATCACACAAAGTATAGGGCCCCGCCTCCTACATTATGACAAGTATTTAGACCTGAGCTGCAAAAGCCACAATTAGCCCAAATTATAATCAATGTTCTACATTATGATATCTTCTTCAAGTATCTGTATCCACTTTTTTATAATGAATTATGATCTTTGTTCGTCTTTTACACCTTCACGATCCTCTTCTATTTGTAGCTAGCTAACACTAACTTTCTATCATGCATGCACACGCCCGCTCCCCTCTCACCCACCCTTAGCATCCCCTCAATCGCACACGTTCGTTATTTCTCTTTAGGTCGTCCACCCGTGGTGTGTGTAGGCCCCCGGCTCCTTCTTTCCGGCACACACCGGTCGATATACCTCTCTAGCCAAGTGTGCCTACCACAAACACATATATACTTCCCCTCTTCTCTTCTCACCATCCATGCCCCCTATGTCCAATACGGTTCCACACAGGTGCACACTCTCGCCTCTATTTTCATTGATCTCATACTCGCACACTCCTCCCCCCTCAACATGGTAGGCCTCTCGCACCACCTCCTAGACGCACCCCTCTCCCCATGTCTGTCTCTCCGGACCTTATTTGCTTCTAACACATGTAGGCGTGTATACGTAGTGATCTCCCTACATATAGCCAGATCGACTATAATTCGTTTTCCCCACGCACCGATACACTTACCTTGCTAGTTATGTCTCTCCCTTTCTCGGACACACGACGGTTGATCTTCCTATGTAGTTACGTGTGCTTATCACAACCATATCGTCTCCCTCATCATCCTTGCATATCTCCCGACCCGTCTCTCACACGCACGTGCATAGACAGACAGACATCCCCCGCCCTCTCTTATTGATATTGCACTCGTACCCTCCGTTTGTCTAGCAGGCCTCTCCCACCATTTGTGAGACGCCACTCCACCACCAACCCTCCGACGCTCTACCTTTGTCTTTCTCCCAACCTTATTCCTCTACTACACATGTCCTTGGATGCTGATCGATCTCCCTCAATACATAGCTATGTCTCTCTCCTTCCCCACACATATACTAGTCGACCGGTCTCTGCCCCCCCCCCACCACACCGATAGTCGAACATTGTAGGTAGCTATCCATGCCACGGAGAAAAACTGCACCTCTGCCCTCTCAAATTCCAGTAGGCCAGCCACCCTGTATCTTTGACGTGGGCAAACACAAACGATGGCACTCTTTACCGATCGCACAGCCACACACTTCATCCCTATTTTCAATTCTATCGATATCTCACGTCCATGACTCCAGTTCACACACATTGCATATGTTACGTTTTTCTGTTTGAGATATTATCAACACATCACCTCTGTTTCGCACAAACCATCTCTCTCACACCCACCCATGTACGTACCTGCACCTAAAGAAGAGGTGCACGCAGGATGCACGTACTCACGTCTTGTTCCAGGCCACACCCGCGCGGGTACAGAGTGGAGTTCGTTTCTGTACGAAAAGGCAGCCCACGTGATAATTTGACGTGTGTAGCGGTTGTTTACTCGAAGGAGGGTCGGGTACCACGCCTAGACGGAACAAAGTGCGACTTGGCGCATTAGTATTAAATAAAGTTATATATTCCTCAATGGCACATACAGAATATAAACTGATTGCCGTGGGGAAAATGGAAAAATGGATTTGTCTCTCGTCACACCATCTCACAGAAGGCGGCGGTGGCCTCTCTCTCTCAGCGTTGGTCAGTGATCCAGCCGCATCTTGTCCGCCGGCAGAAAGGGAGGATGTGCATCCTCTCTCTGTTCGACAGCGTTGAGGCAGCACGTCCCGATCTGTGGTACCTGCCGTTCTCTCTGACCAAGCTCCGACATGGTAGGGACTTCACCACTTGATCGCTGCCGCAGTATGGGCGGATCCCGGCCGCCGGCACCCTCCTAGTAACATCTCGACGACCCTCAGGTACAGCTTCCTCCGACCTTGCTCCACTGCCCATCTTCCCACGTTGCTGCATGTGGATCTTCTTTAGTTGTTTGCTTAAATCGTATGTCGGCCGGCGTACTTTCCATCTTGCAATCTTGTCCTCAAACCATTTTTGACAAACCACCATGTGCTCTCTTTCCCTTATTACATGGAATATGCTTCTTTTTTGTCGATGTATGTGTCTTCAACTCGTGTTATTAGGCAGTAATTGTTTCCTTTCTACCTCCTTTTGCAAACATGGCTATCCATTTTCACCTCGTTGCTATTGCGACCTTTTGGTGAACTGCACAAATCACTTTTTTCTTAAGAGTGTTTTGTCCAGTTCCACCAAAATGTCACACGGGCAACATTTTTACATTTCTGTGGGACTGCAGAAAGGGAGATTGGTTTTGCTATCCTCCTCATCCAACTCTGTGCCTAATCTTCTCCACCAAGAAGTTAGTCCTAAAGAGAGATCGTAGAGGTGATCGGCTTCTATTTGTGTGTGTTATGTTTCATCATCTAGTTCCACTATTATTGTAATCACACTGACTGGATATCTTTGCAAACAGGGATGGTCTGCTCGATTTTAGTGGAGCTGCACAAAATGATCGGATTGTGGTGTCCTCCATACACCTCTTTTTTTGGCTACAGAGCTGGGAAACTAGCTGCCAAGCAATGAACATTGTGCCAAGGAAATGGAGCCATGCCTATGAACAACATCGATCAATTATATATTTTTCTTTATTTGTTCACCTTCTCACAACTTTGTCTTCAGTTGTGATGTGAATATTGGCGCTGATCTGTGAACCATTGAGATGCATTAGCAGCCATGGTAGTTTCATTTGTATTTGATGGAATGTTGTAACGAGATAATCTTGAGGCAAGACACATGAATCCTAAGTTGAAACCTTTTTTTCCTGCGGGAACCAAAGTTGAAACCTTCATAGCACCATAGTACAATTTCATTCAAATTATGCGTACATATAAACAAATCCTGAAGGATTGATAACAATGCCAGAGACAATTCAACTTTGTTTCGCCGACATGTTGGACATCCTTCATCCGGCTCCACCTGCCATGCAGCAATATTGAGTGCACAACACAACTGCAGGGAAATATTCACCCTGATCGTTGCGCCGCAATAGTAATGACTAGTGAGCAGTCAAATCAAAGAGCCCCACCTTCTCCATAGTAAGTTGCTCAGACGAAGCAACCATCATTTCTCTGTTCCTTGAATCTGCTAGTACTCCCATATTCCCACAGTAATAAGTTGCTTGGGAGAATCAACCATCACTTCACCTTTCCCACAGTAGGTACTAGTACCTCCTTTTTTTACTCTAGAAACAACCACACGTGAATATTGGACGGTAGCAGCACAACAACTGAATCAAAAATTCTATAGTATGAGAATAACTTTGAACGTAAGCCATTGATTCACTCCATCTAATGGTCGTAGTTGGAAAATCCAAACAAAACCAAGCAATGTATCAACTCTTTTAGCACTCATATTGTTGCTGCCTGCCCACCTAGCCCACCTATATATCCGCTCACGTGTGATGACCACAGGAACTATCCATTCAGATTGTATGTTAAAAAATAAAGGACGATAACTAATGCGGCACCTCAGGCCAACGCGGCCAGATTGCATTTTGCACGAGAAATTACACACCATATTTCGTTGACATGTGGTCCCGTTCCAACATGTCAGTGAGATAATGACGAGTCCTTTTCTACTAGTATTTCTGAATGGGCGTGTAGGCTAGGGTGCCTCTTCATGTACCGTGGCAAACTGGCAACCGTCCACCGACTCTTTGCCTTTCCCTCTCGATTTGGAACTGCTGTCTCTCGCTCTTCCTCCCTCCTACATTTGCCTTCACCCTTCCTTCTGCCATTGTTTTATCATCTTCTCCATGGATGGAACAGGCCGTAAATGACCTCGTTATTCTTGCCCCGGTCTGAAAGATGACGTGGTGGAGGAACTCATTGATCGGTGCGACGTCATCACCTCGGCTAGCATGGCAGGTTCATTCAAGACCATTCGTGACTCAACTAATAACATCATTACAAGGAACCCAAGGGTCCAGGAGTGGTTTGATCTCCCCTATCTTCTTAGTTGTGACCCTGCTGACTGGCGCGGGGATGACGGAGGCCTCGCCTTGTGCAAGTTTATGCCGCTTGATAATGATACACATGATGTTAAGATGCCATCGCTTGAGGTCAAGGCTTGGGCAGGCGCAAATGGAGATTGGGTTGTTTATATTGGGTACAAATGCGAGTGGGAACTTGTGAATGTGTACACTCATCACCGGGTTCCACGTCGAAAAATCTCAGCAGACTGCCCAGAGCTTGAGCACACTGGTATTCTACGCACCTTCAAATACAATCATGGTGACTGTCTTCTATGCAAGATAGCAATTTGTCGAGTTCCCAACCGCTCTTGGAATTACAAGAACTATGAAGTTGTTGATATCTTCGACAAGCTTGTTTCCGTCCTTCGTGGTTCGACTCGATGGATATTGCTCAAAAATCAGTTTCTATACACGGATGTGTACTGTGATGCAATTCAATACGAGGGTCTTGTGTTTGCTTCCACCACTCATGGCACTGCTTTTGCATGGGATCCTCGTAGTTCCAGTATGTTTGTCTTCCACCGTAATTATAATTGTTTCATCCACATGCATGCGGGTTAGCAAGTTTCCCTTTTCTAATTAACCTTCTTCTTGTGTTTCCAAGGTCCTGTGAACATTCCACCACCTATACTTGAAAAATTTTATAACCAAGGGGGGATGATGATGGTGATGATCATGAGCATGAGGACGAGCAGGGCCCATATACTCAGTGGCGCCTGGACACTTATTCCGATGGATCACCCCTTCTTATCTGTATACAACCCACTACTAATGTTACTACTAAGGAAGCAGGTGTTGTATCCCATGGTCGCACTCTCCGGACCTATTCCAACATCTGTTGCATGGTATTTGGGATGGATACTAGTGTGCTAGCGCCAACACCTTCTCCCTGGTACAGTATTGATAGTCTTGGAGAACTCTCACTCTTCCTTAGACAAAACTATCCAATGATGGTGAAAGGTGATCCAACTGTTGTTGACACAACATTACTAGTACCATTTATGAGAAGCAACTGTATCTATACCTCGGACATTTTGGTTGTTCCCTACCCTGGTACTGATATAGTACGCCACTTCAGCCTGGATGATTAGTCCTGCGTTGGTCTCGAGATTGACAATAGATGGCCCTTCCCAGAGAATCACTTGTGGTTCAAAGCAAGCGTTTCCAACGCCGAGGATTGGTTTAGTTGAATGTTCAGTTCATTGCTTGTTATTTGTTGTGTGATGAAAACTTTAGTATTTATAATGTATCCTCGTTGTCGTTGCGGGTTGATGACCTATTGTATGTAATAAAATGATATGCCTGTATAAACTTACTAAATTTTTGAATGGCTTTCGAGTCGCTTCTCTGAGTTAGTGCTGCGACGAGGCAAAAAAATATTTTCCGAATACATAATTGTACGTGCATTGCAACATGTTATCGGATGAGGCCAATCAACAATAGTAGTACACTATTTGTACTAGCTTCACATGCTTCACGCGTCGGGCGGGTGTTTTTACTGTAGCTGCGAATCCCATCATCCTAGGTCCTCGGATGAGTCCAGTACAAATTTCACTCTGATGTTTGGGTTCAAACTTTCAGAACTGATGCACTATCTCTACGTCTACGTATACGTAATACAACAAGTTTTAAACTTGAGATCATCCACCCACCCTCACAAAGAACACTTTTTAACCTAGCACAGACTCCAGGAAATTTGGCCACAGTGTGAGGTGGGCCATATGTTAATGTGTTCGTTGTACGTAACCAGCACCTCGAATCCTCGATACTACTACTATAAGTAGTAGGAGTAGTAGAGTGGCATGGGCCAGAACAAGCATTCACGTCCAGGAGTACGGCACACGACACCAGCATGACTTCCATCTAACACCATATTTCTTGGAGTCCGTGCTATAGAAATCTCTTCAACATTGTCATTTCTCTAACTCAGCCATCGCGCGGTGGGCGAGGTGGGGGTTTGCCGATAGTCGGTTTCCTCAAGTGCGGTCCCACTTGTAAGGCCAACTCCAACGCACGACCCCAAACGGACCTCTGTTTTCCCGGATTCTGTCTATTTGGGTAGGGCAATGGGGTCGTGTCTAGGCCATTTCTCGGATGCGGTGGCCGCGTGCCGAATGCGTGGATGCATCACGGCCGCGTACATTTTTCTTTGCAAACACATATCTTTTTTCATCATTGATTTTTTGGTACATGGAAATACATCACAAAAATTTGACTAGAAAAGCAAGACCAAAGAAAACAAGAACCACAAGAATACATTTTAGAAGATATCCAACTTCCATAACTGCTCCTGTATGTTGGATTAGTGCCTTCTCGATGCATTCATAATTGATCTGCGGAGGATCGATCTTGCGTGCTTCTTTCTTCTTCGAGTGTAAAGAAGTAGACGTTGCTTCCTAGAATCTAGTCTCATGTCTAGCCTCTATTCTATCAACAAGTGCACTAGTCTCATCTCTAGCCTCTATGCTAGCTAAAAGTGCTAGAACATCTACTAAATTGCACTCTATCAATATATCGATGTACTCTTCTTCCCAATACCAAAACTTGCATCCATTCTACACAATAAAATTTTAAGTTAGCACAACTAGTCTAATCCGAGAGCACAACCGAAGGTTTGGTCGGGTTCTTCCTCCTTTTGCCGACACGTTGGACATCCAGCATCCAGGTCGTGTCATGCAAGAAAATAGAGTGGTAGTTCAAGCCATGTGATGTGCATCTTGGGTTAAACTATAAATAGAATCCTACTTCTCTTGGTAACTCCAAAAGCGGCCATATAAGATCTTTATTGGATTTGTTTTTCATCACTAGCATGTCGAGGAGAAAGATGTGCAGGTTTAGTGGGTCCTGTTGCGTTTTCACTAACATGTGGGACTGCATATGAGCAAACAGACGATGGGCTCCGTGCATCTGCTGGCTGGCTGAGAAGAGAGATAGAGGAGGGCTGAGCGCGGACTCCAGGAAATTTGTTCTACGTAACCAGCACCTCGATATTCGCGTGGGGTTGTTTCTAGAATAAAAAAAGGAGGTACCCCTACTTATGTTACTCCCACTACGCCTAGCCTAAGGTTAGTAGGTGACATTTGCGCTTGGCTCTTCGCCTCTTCTGGAAGTTGATGGTTCTACAATAGTACTTTTGGCAATCTGACACCAAATGAACTACTGCACGTCCACCGCTTGTAAGCAAAAGTTTCTCCTCGTGTTGCGAGCCACCGCGCACGCGTTGACGAGGGAGAAGGCATAATCAAGCTTCTCGTCGTTCTCCGAGTTGACGAGACACATCAAAGTTATTTAGTATGTACTCTCTCCAAAAAGGGCTGGCCATGTCATGGCTACCATCCTGGGCTCCGTCGTTGAGTATGTGCACTATTCACGTTCCATCGAGGAGAAAAAAATATTGTGTAGTAAGTGCCATCGAAGTACACGACTCACTTATGCACTGCTTATCTGATTATCACCATTTTCTTGCACAAGTGCACCTTAATGCTAGATGTCTCGCGTGTTGGCAAAAGGATGAACAAAGCTCACGTAAAATAAAAGAGTTGAAGAACAAAGATTCCTGACGACCGAGAAGGAGCAAGGAACCTTGCGGTGGAGCGTCTGCAAGGAACCTTGCGCTTTTTCCCCTATTTTTGCCGCCTTCCCACCTATAAACAAATAAAAGTACATGAACTCTTCGCTAACCACTAGAAACGATACATCAGGATGCTAAGTTGAAGATGTTTTATAGTTTATATTGATAACCACGCAACAAGCCACGCATGTACAGGACGCATGCAGCCACGCATGTACACGCGCCGATGCACTAACTCCATCCGATCCAACTCATGCACATACGCGCACAACATGGAGCGCAGAACGCATGTACAAAACACGTGCATGCACACACACTCGGTCGCAGAATGCATGTGAATAACACATGCATGCACACACACTCGGCTACATGGAGGTGTGCGCCATCTGCGGCGATGTACGGTTCGTCGTGCTATAGCGAAGCTCGCACACAACAGCGCCTACGCATCTCTTGCAGCACCTCTTTGCCATCGTTGCTCAACGACTAGTCGGAGACGAAGACGACCGCAACCTCGGCCTTAGAGCTAGCACCAATGGAAAAACACGCACGCTGCACGCACACGAGCACGTACGGAGTGCCCACGACATGGTGCGTCCCCAGTCGCCTCTACTCCTTCTGCGCACATTGTCTATCAAGGCGGTTGCATGCCTAATGATGATGTGGTGAGATCTTCTAGGACTCATATGATGATGAGGAAAATTATGAGACACAAGGTGACGTACACCATCAAGGTCCACGGTCAAGGGGGTGCTCAGTGCTAAGTGCTTAGATGTGCTTAGATGAGGTGCTAAGTGCATTAAATGGCTTAGTAACTCAAGTCTTCAATGCATAGGTGCTTAGTTTATTGTTGCTAAGCTTGCTTCATTTAATTAGCTATAGACTCAAAACTATCTTTCCACCGTTTCTTCCTGTGGTCATCAAACTAGTCTCTCTCTTCTTAATTAACTTGCCACATCATATTTGGTGCCTACGTGGCAGGCTTAGCAGCTATACATGGTGGAGCACTAGGAGAGGCCAAGGCTGGTCATAGTGGGGAGTAACTTATACTGTAACATATTACTATGTTACTCTAAACATCTCTATAAACCAGAAAGGAGGGAGTAGTAACATAGACTAGTGTCATATGCAGAATATGGGAGAACATGATATTTCCCCGTCCGGACCGATCCCAAGTTGGCTTCTCACCTTCTTGGCCAACAAAAACCCTTCCCACCTCCCGCGCATGCTTCCCGCCCGGCGCCAGCTGAGCCCGCTGCTCCACATTGATGGCAAGTCAGGGTAACGCAACCTCTCACTGCTTCCGCCGTTGAAGCGACACACCGATCGAGGGCACCGCTCGCCGCACGCCCGACATTGCAGACTACACAGTGGAGAGTAACTTTAGAGCAAGTACTACAATTAGATGACATAAGCAGGCTATAAGGATTTAAGTATAGTATTTGTACTTAGTTGAAGGAGAGAGAAGAGGAGAGAGAAGAGAAGCAGATTGTAAACTTGTAGCCGGTTGTAGCAGGAGCCCCAACATACTTTGTGAGACAAAATGTGGGGCCATTATTAATGATATAGTATTTATACTAAAGGGACTAACAGACGCCTTAATTACTACATTTTTTGAGACAAACCTTGGTGGGGCTATTATTGACTTGGACGTGGTGTTTGGGGGCCAAAGGCCTAATATTATACTTGGTCTCACTCGCACGACCGACTTGACATGCTCTACCCTAGCCGCGGTTGTATCATACGGTTTCGCACCATTCCAGATCTTAGCGCCACCATGCAATCCTTCTCCATCCCTCCTTCCGGCATGCACCGTGAGAAGGGACAGCAGTCCTTCGAACCCCGCCTTTCGTGATCCTGTACGGGAGAGGGGCGATCAGGTTTTTGGGGAGCACACTCATGTGACTGCTGCCAGCGATGACTTCCTCAACGACAGCCCTCTTCCCCGACCTCGGTAACCTCTTCATCAATGACATGAGTGACAACATCAACCACAGCGGTTCTGCTCCCGCTGTACAGTATGTGATTCTGTCCTCCTAGTTCAGTCCGCATCATTACTTTGATGTTTGCAATTATCGTCATGATCAATTTACTGCTGATTCGGATTAAATCTCATAGTAAATTGCTCATATATTCAACAATCCAATCCAGAAACCTGATTATAGGCAATTTACTCCGAGTGGTTTTGCTGCGCTTTTGAAGCCGCCTACTTTTAAGGGGGTGCAATACAAAAGGTGGCACACAAGAGCAGCATATTGGTTTTAGATCATGTACTGCTATGATGCCACTAAGGGTAAGGCTGAGAGCGATCTTAATCCTACATAGCAGGAAGCTTTTGAAAACATGGATACCCTCTTCAAAGTCGCCCTGCTGAGTGTTCTTGACGATTCCATTGTGGATTCATAAATGTCGTTTGACAGCGGCAAAGACATGTGGGCTGCGCTCGAGGCCATGTTTGGGCCCTCGGGCGCTGGCAACAAGTTGCACATCATGGAGCAATTCTGTGACTACAAGATGACTGATGAGTGCTCTGTTGTTCAGCAGACTCATGAGATACAATCACTCTCTAAGGAACTTGAGTACTTTAAGTGTGTATTGCCAGACAATTTTTTTGCTGGGACCATCATTGCCAAGCTTCCATCTTCGTGAAACGATTTTGCTACTTCTCTGAAAAACAAGAGACATGAGTTTTCTGTTTTGGATCTCATTAGCACTCTTGATTTTGAGGAGAAGGCGAGAGCAAAAGACACACGTGCTCGGGTCGCTGAGGGAGCTTCTAGTGCCCACATGGTACACGAGAAGAACTTCCAGCCCAACCAGCCCCAAAACAACAAGAACAAATCTCAGGGGAAAGGCAAGTTTGATGCAAAGAACAAGCCGTCACATTCTACCAACTTCAAGAAGAATTCTCATAACGGGAAGGGATACAAACCTCAATTTTGGTAGCACCGCACAAAATTTATATGGCTGCATCTACCTGCTGTCAGCTAACCTCATGGTGCTCCAGGTATTCCTACATTCGTAACTAGGTACAATGACCACCGCAAGATGAAATTAGCTTATTCGTACGTTGACTTGCTGAATGCAGTGCGGAACGATCCTGTCATGTGTGGAGGAGCAAACAAGCAGTGCAGCCGAAGGTGGAAATCAACCAAGGACTTATGAAATTATATATAATCTTCCTCAGGCAGGTCAGTATCCCCTTCGTCCAGATGATCGTGTTTTGTCATGCCGAGCTATTGATATGTGCTACTGTTTTGCAACACCGTTTAAGTATAGCTACTGTTTTCCTATCTTTTCAGATTCAGGACAATGAAGATGATTTCAGGGGAACTACACAATATGGACTCATGTTGAGTCATCTCTATTTCCTCATGTGTTTGCCTCAAATGTGTCAGCATCAATTGCAAGATGAGGCAGCTAGCTAGCTGTGGAGTTGCCAACATGCTCAAAGTGCTTGCAACATTGAGAAGAAACAAGCATGCCCAGGAAATTAATGCGTGCGCAGGGAGGCCCTTTGCTCAGAGAAGCATCGACGATTTTCTTTATTTCCACACCTTCTCACAGCTTTGTATTGGTTATAGTACGGTGAATCATTGAGATGCATAAACATGCTGAAATTTTGTTCTTCTGAATGTTAGTATGCATACCATATCTTCTGAAGCTTAGTTTACTGTGAGTGTCTGCATCCAGTACCGCATCCTCTAATTTGGTGGATGCCAAGTTGAAAAAGGTTATCGATGAGTAGCCATAAGCTGGAGGCGTCTCTTTTTTTCTTTCGAATGGGCAATAAGCTATAGAGTGTCTCGGGTTGCCTCTAGCACAAGGCCCTCCAGTACAAAAACGGGCAGCCGACAGGGCCGATACAAAAGCCTATCCATTTTAAAGCCCATTTGTTTTTGTTTTTTGCGAGGAGAAGCCCATACTTCTTGAAGAGGGGGCAATCCCAGAAAACCCTCCTTCCTCCTCGCTTCCACTTACTCCCTCCGTCCGGGTTTAGTCCCATGAGCCAATTGCGAAGACCAAGAAGACGCACACAGATTCGCTCAAAAAATAAAAAAAAGATGCACACAGATTCGCTCAAAACAACAAAAAAAAGAAGATGCACACAGAGAAAATAAATCTCCTTAATTTACTCCATAACCACCCTATTAAATAGGCCTAGTAACAAACCAGGCAAATGCAGTGGCCAGTGGGCACATGCATCCTGCATGCATGGCCAGTCAGCCAAGTCCATGCGCCAGCTCCAATCCAGCAACGCGAAAGAAGAGAGCGGTTCTTGGGAAAAAGTGAGTAGTTAGTGAAGCGGGCCTTATAAACATGAATAGCTCGCTCTCCCGCTTCCATCTTCCCCCAATCCCCCCCGCTCCCCAATCTTCCTCTCTCGTCTGGAAAAACCCCGCTCACCTTCTTCCTCACTCGTACCAAAAATGCCTACTCCTCTTCTTCCACTCCTACAGAAATGAGAAATCCCCACCCTCCTTCTTCCCCACTGGCACTACCACTAGGCTCGTCTCTGGCTACTCTGCTCAAACCCATGAGCTCGGTGCAACGCCCACAAGGAAAATGGAGTCGGTTGGCCCCAGCGCCAAGAAGATGAGGCTCCCGCCAGCGTCGAGCCGGTTGTAGATACCGCACCCGCTAGCAGTTGGAGAAGTGGCGAGCCCCCCCACTCGGATCTAAGGAACTAGTAGAATCACCGGTGGACCGCATCAATGATCTCCCGGACGTCATCCTTGAGGAGATCATCTCGCTTCTCACCACCAAGGATTCCTGCTGCACACAAGTCCTCTCAACTCGGTGGCGCCCTCTATGGCGCATCACGCCCCTCAATCTCAACTGTCGTCAGATATCTGTCCTTCCTGAATTTGATCTCCTATCAATGCTACTGGATTCTGTCAAGACCATATATATCATAATGTTTAGTTTTGATCTGAACATAATTATTGGCTTGCTGCGATGCTTTCGATCTCTGGAGAACTTATATATAGAGGTGATGATTTCATGCACATTGAAAGCCCGTATATATTGTACCAGAATTAACTATTTAGCTGTCGTTCTTTCGACATACTCTTTTTCCAGACCTTAACTGTTTTCAATCTTCATGTCTACTTAGGCAGAACCACATGGAGCAAAACATATATGACCAATTGGTTGCGTAATAAGCACCAGGATTTTCTCAGTTCTCATGACATTTGTTTGAGGACAATAATGATGGAAGGATATGCATCCAACCAGGCAAACAGAAGCTTTGTCACATTCTTCCTGTTGAATGCGAGGTTACTATTGTCCATGAGGCTTAATTTTATGGCAAGAGATTTCTCATGGACGGACATGTTGAACATCAAAAAAAGAAGTTTCAGGTGGACAAATGGGCTTCTAAACGTGCTCGGCTTCTATTTACAACAAGTTGTAGTCATCCTGAAATAATTTTTTTGCACAGGATGTTGATTTTATGGATCAGATCGATCCATTTGTTTGTGACTACAAAAAAGAGTGGTTGGGTTAGATGTTACTGCCATGTTCAATCTGGGTTTTGTCTAAAAATTTGATGAACAATTAATCATTCGGCTTTTTGTACCATTTGTATGCTTGAGTTGCATGTTGTTGCCCTCGTACTCCCCTCCACCTGCCACTACACTACCGCATCTTCCACGGCTGCTGTCTGAGGCCTCGCCATCGTTCTTCACCTTGGTTCACTCGTTGTGCCCGCCGCCGTCTGGCGTTGTCAACATGGTCAACAACCAAGAGGAATCAGGAGATGACTGTACATGGAGAGGCTGAGAGTAGGGACCCACCAGGGTCATTGCATTTCGCAAGCAGGTGCCTCGTTATTACAAGCCAAAAAAAACTTGCTCCTAATTGTTTGACAACTAGGTCCCATGCCATTGTCAATGTAGTCAATAAACAAGAAATTTATACAACGAGCGGATAACACCAGGGACCCAGCAGCTCGCCCAGTTGTTTTTTAGTTTCAGAGATGGAGCTCAACTGCGTGCTGTGCGGGGGTTATGGCCCGTCTAGCCCACGCTTACTCTTTTATTAAGCACATGACGAGCCCAGTTGATATATTTTTTTCTTTATGAAAATGGCTAGCCTAGTTCTTTTTTTTGGAGAATACCAAAACTGAGGCCTATGCTTTTCTCAGCCCTGTTGGGCTGCAAATCTTTCAAGACGAGGAGGGATGTAAGTAGTAAGAAATGGGCTTCCCCGAAAAATGGGCTATAAGTTGTAAGAAATGGGCTGTAAATTTTTAAACCAAAGCCAACCGACAATTGCATTAAAATATCATTTTTCAGGATTTCTCTACTCTCTACTCTTATAAAAACCAAAGCCAACTGGCAATTACATTAAAATATCATCTTTTCTCCCACAAGATAAACTACTCATACAAATGCATCTTCATGTTCCGTGCAAGGAACGGGCATCTTGCTAGTTAAGATTCTAAATTTCATTCATTTTTTTGCGGAGAATAGTTTTTTGAATTTTATTTTGATATAATTTTTTGAAAAATATTTTTAACGTGACTCAAAATTTCGTGATTAAAAGAGTTCGGACCCCACCTAAATATGCAAAATTTCATTGAATTTTTTAGCAGTGCCCAGAATATATGGTCTGTAATGCTAATAAAAAGAATATGGGCTTCAAATATCCTTAAGAATTAGCAAATGGGCTGTAAATTATTGAAAATAATGGCTAATGGGTTGTATGCTATTTTCCACAGATTTGGAGGCTGACCTCTAGGCCTACCAGGTTGATGATGACGCTGTCCTAAATTATTTTTTGACGCGTACGCAAGGCTTTGTCAACTTAGTCAACACACAACAGTGACTGTTGGATGTCCATCCAACGGCAACTGTGGTTCTTCAATCTCTGATCTTCCTGCTCCAGCCGCCCAAACTAGCGCCGGCGGGACTGCCTGCTCCCTCCTCCCGTGGCTGGGTGTGCTGCTGCCAGGCCATCCCTCTAACCACCCACACATCCTGTTATTTTCCAGCGACGTCAGCCTCACCCCACAGCCGACTAGTCAGCGCTCGTACTCCCCTTGGCGTGGGCATCTGTTGCGGTGGCTTCACCGGCTCTGGGTGGTTCCTTCTCTGGGCCTTGCCCTCGTCCACCGGGTTTGTGCTCTCAGTGGCGAGGTCAACATGGTGAACAAACAACAGCCATCGGAACAGGCTGACAGTAGGGGCCCACACAGGGAAATGCCTCCTTATTACGTGCAAAATAATGATTCCTCCCCCTGATAGCTGGGACCCACCGGAAGGGCCACTGTATTTCGCGAAAAAATGTTCCCCCCGCTGTTAGCTCGGACCCACCAGAAGTGCCACCAAAAATGAATACTCCCCCTGCTAGCTGGGACCCACCTTGGTGGGAGGCTCATTTGTGGGGCTACTAAGTTGACGGGGATGGAGGGCTTTGTCAACTTAGTCAATATGAACGATTCTAGCTCCACTGACCGTACGATGTCCATCCAACGGCCGTAGTGCTTCTTCAACCTCTCGTCTTCATGCTCCAGCCGCCCGAAGCAGCGCCGGTCGTGCCGCATGCTCCTGCCTCCCGTGGTCGGCTGTGCTGCCGTGAAGGCCTCACCGCCCCCTACTATTCCCACCGCTGGCCAAGCCTTGTGGCCACGGCAGCCTCACATCGCAGCCGAACTAGTGAACCCTCGTACTCCCCTCTGCGCGGGCTTCCACTGTCGCATCGTCCCCGGCTCTGCATCGTCCCCTTCCTAGGCCTCGCCATCGTCCATTGCCCTGGTGCTCTCGGCACGACATGGTTAACGTGGTCAAGGAACGACTTCCATCAGAAGAGTACTGTACATGGAGAGGTTGACAGCTGGCTCCACGGCGACCGCAAGGAAGTGCCTCCTTATTACGCGCAAAATAATTATTCCTCCACCTGACAGCGGGGACCCATCGGATGGGCCATCGTATTTCGCGAAAAAAACATTTCCCCCCCCCCTGACTGCTGGGACCCACCAGCTACATCTTTGCTCGCAAGCAAGTGCCTGACAGTTGTGACCCACCTGGTCGAAGCATACATAGCGTTGTCATTCTGGTCGCAAACGTGTACGTACATACTGGTCGATGTAGAGGCACGCACGTAGCATGTATATGTACGTACAATAGCCAGGGTGCAAGAAAGTTAATACGGCCATGTACGTACATACGGGCGGGGTCTCGAACGCCTACTCGCGCATACGTAGGGCCAAGGCTCGTGTACATGGCTGGGTCGGAACGGAGAAACTGCGTCATCGTCCTGTTCATGGGGAGCCAACTGGGTCGAAACGGAATGCGTCGTCGTGTTCATCGGGAGGGCTTGGACGGAATAGCCGATGGAAACGAGGCCTGGTGTACCGCACAACGAAGGAAATGGCCTTGTGTTCGACCGGCCACGTTCGAAATGGGATCATGTTCATCGGGAGGGGTCTGGCGTACCGCAAAACGGAGGAAACGGACTTGTGTTGGACCTCCTACGGTCGAAACGGGGTCCTATTGATCGGGAGGGGTGTGGCGTACTGCAAAACGGAGGAAACAGACTTGTGTTGGAGTGCTACGGTCGAAACGGGGTCCTGTTCATGGGGAGGGGTGTCGCGTACCGCAAAACGGGACTCCACGGGATACTGTTCATCTCCACAGTCGACCTCCCCCAGCCTCCACGGGCTACGGTCCATCCACCGTCCACCTCCTCTAGCCTCCACCTGCAACTGTTCATCCATGGGCTCCTATTCATCTAGCCTCCACCGCGCGCTACTCCACCGGCTACTGTTCAACCAGCCCTCTCCATGGGCTCCTGTTCAACCACCCCTCCACGGGCTACTGTTCATCCAGCCCTCCACCAGCTACTGTTCAACCAGCCCTCCATAGGGTCGTCCTGTTCATCTAGCCCTCCACAGGGTCGTCCTGTTCATCTAGCCCTCCACGGGGTCCTGTTCATCTAGCCCCAACCGGCTCGATCGATCGGGGTCCTGTTCATCCAAAGGCAACACCACGGGGTCCTATTCATCCACCCCCACCGGGAACTGTTCATCCAAACCCCCCAGCAACGCTCACTGTTCATCCAGAGGCAGCATCGATCTGCTTCAGTTCGCAGCAGTAGCGAAGGAATTGCTCGATCGGGTTCAGTTAGCAACCATCGATCGATCGCTCGGGTTCAGTAACACGCAGCCTGCAGTGCAATCGCTCGGGTTCAGTAGGTGAACGCCTCGCTTGGGTTAAGTTAGAGCCCAACGCCTCGCACCCATGTGCGTGCGTGTACGAGAGAAATGCGCAAACCTCCATGCATCGCTCGGCCCCGACCACCCACCGTAATCGGGAACACCCCGATATTTTCCTCGCCCTCGCTTCTACCACAGTTTTTTCCGTCATGGATGGCCCAAAGAATGTCATGCAGCTGCGTCTCCAGCCCACCCAGGACGAAAAGCCCATTTTCTAACATGATTTTTTTGTCATAGAAGTAGGAGCCCACCACATCTATGATGATACCGGGTTTTGTCAAAATTATCGTCATAGAAGTGTCATAAGTATGACAGAAAAAATTTCGTTCAGCCCAAAATGTCATGGATGTGTCTTTTTTTTGTAGTGCTTATCTGGCGGAAATAGCGCCGCCCTAGCGTTTCCAATCGTTATTTCTATCTATCGACCGTGCCAAGGAGCAGAACCAAATGTTACAATTTATACATGTTTCGCTACTCCTACTCCAATAGAAGACTCAGTTGGTGATGGTGGTGTGTCTGCCATCCGTCGTTTCTGACCATTAGATCTGCATCTAACGGGTATGAGGTAAGTTGTGGCATTTTTGCAACAATAGCCCACTTCTCTGCTCCAATTTGCAAAAAAAACTTATTATCTTGAAAGCAACCACATCCCTCCCTCACCTCATCAAAACAGCCTGAGAAATATATTTTGATTTAATAGTAATATATTAGGAGTATATCAAAACAAGAGTGATTTCTTTCAAGTTTGTGAACAAGTACTACTATTCTACTACTTTGGATCCGTCGCGGTGCACAGGCACATTGCTAGTAAAAGGAAAAGGCCTGCCGTGTTCACGTTGCACCCCCACATGCCTGGGAATCGGGAGTACTCCACGGCCCGTCCGGCACACCACATAGCTTAGGGAAGGCGTGTTGCCTAGCATTTTCACTTTCATGTGGGGCCACCGTTGAGCAAACCGACTATCGGCAAACCGCACCCTGCCCACCACCGGGTTGGAAAACAGAAACGAGGGGAAGATCTAGTTGTAGCACGGAAGCCAAGAAATTTGGTGTCAGATGGGGCTTGTTGATACAGTAGGAGCATTCCGTACTACTACTCCTACTAGTACCAAGTTTTTACTATACAACTAGTACTACCACTATACAACTAGGTACGTGCACGGCACAACATTGTAGGAACAAAAAATGGGAAGATCTTGTTGAGGATGATTTATCTTTTTTTCAGTCAACGTAGTATGAATAATATGATGTGTGGGGCACCCATGAAGCTTATGTGGCTTGGTTGCATGGCTACGAAAGGTTAGAGAAAAATAAATAGATAATGTGTTTAGAGTGCACTCCACTAAATAGATATACTTTGGATCCATTGCAATGCACGGGCCGGCACATCTATATCTGTACCCCTATATAGTGTTTGAATAACTTTGAAAGTTGGTCATTGGATGAAGCCAATCCGACAGTACAAAGATGGCAAATCCGAGCACTACTGGCCATTGGATATCATCTACATTCCACCAGATTCTGCCACATGTAGCATCTAGAAGACTCCATGGTTGAACTTAAGCATAATGCACAAACCACCAGAATCTCATGCGTGCAATGCATGTGTACCGTACTAGTTGGTAGTAGTAAGAAACAAATTTCGAGTTTGGCACAAGTTCGTACTGCGGGAGCACCACAAGGCCTGCCGCAAGAGTTACATTTCCCTCACGGGGCCCACGGGACCGAGCTTCAGTAGCTTAGTGCACTGGCATATGAGTCAATGACATGCGGACTTTAAAAGCGGCTGGCCCACACGTCATTCTCATGGTGGTGGCATGGTTCGTGACTCACTTGTTCGAGATGAACCGGCTGGTGGTGGCGTGGCTATGGCGAGGGTGCCACAGCTGGGCGTCGGGGCGTTACGAGGCGTAGATGGCCACACCGGCATGTACTACCTGGAGTACAGCAGTACTCCAACTAAGGATTGATGCCCAGGACGAAATGTGTCATGGCCACTGGATGAAAATTCGATGGTGCGGAACTACGGATCGGAGCACAGGAGCAGAGTAGGCGAACCACGTCCAATCGAGTGTGGCTGTGGTAGAAAGTTTATGGTCGCCGCAGTTCAGCTGGACCGCATGTCATGCACACAAAGGTACATGAGCGGCGGGGCTGAAAGGGATGGGGCGCACGTTGGGGGACATCGTGTCGTGGTTTGGAGCGGCGTCGTGGGAATCGCGTGTGGGTTTGGCAGTGGTAGAAACAGAAACGTTATGGTCGCCGTGGTTTAACTTCCATGGACAAGCTGTCATGTCTGCTGACACATGTATATCAAAACTAGAGTGTTTATATTTCAAGCCCGTGAACAAGTATTATTCTACTACTTTGGATCCATTGCAACGCACGGGCCAGCACAGTCAGCACATTGGTGGTAGTAGTAGTCTCTATCTCTATCTCAACTCTACTCTTATGAAAAATAGAGTTGTTGATGATGGTGTGGCTGCCACCCTGCAGTATAGACCATCCGATTTATATCTAACGGATAGGAAGGAAACTATGACAATTTTGCAAAAAGATACCCACACCCCTCTCCACATTTGCAAATAAGGCATTCCCTCGTTCATCCTTTTCTCCCACAAGATAAACTACTCATACACTAGTAAGGTACACATGCATTGAACGCATGAGATTTGGAAACCAAATTATGAATAAATACACACTATAGCATGTAAAGCTTTGAGTCATATATGCATGATGTAGATGTTCGTTTAGTTCTTATAGTTCATCTCATTCAAAATCAATTAGTTTTATAAAAATGTTAAGATTCATGGGGTTGTGCATTGTAAAGCATAAAGTAAAAAACAAATAATGGTGATTCATTTAGAAAAAAAAGTTTGGGCAATTATGATACGGAAGATTTTAGAACAAAGGAGAAGTGCTTGTGTTTTGAGGTTTGTGCATTATGCTTAAGTTCAAACATGGAGTCTTCTAGATTGTACATGTGGCAGAATCTGGTGGAATGTTGATGATATCCAACGGCCAGTAGTGCTCGGATTTTCCATCTCTGCACTGCCGGATTAGCTTCATCCAGCGACCATCTTTCAAAGTTATTTGCACACTATAGAGGGGTATAGAAATGCATCTTGATTTTCATGCAACGCATGGGCATCTTGATAGTACTCTTATACTAGCAGGATATATACTCTTATAAAAAGTAGAGTTGGTGATGATGGTGTGCATGCCATCCTGCAATATAGGTCGTCCGATCTATATCTGACAGATAGGAAGGAAACTATGACAATTTACCCGCACTCCTCTCCACATTTGCAGATAAGGCCTTCCCTCGTTCATCATTTTCTCCCACAAGATCTTGACGTTTCGTGCAACGCACGGGCATCTTCCTAGTCTTATAAAAAAATAGAGTTGGTGATGATGGTCTGCCTGCCATCCTGCAATATAGGCCGTCTGATTTATATCTGATGGATAGGAAGAAAACTATGGCAATTTTACAAAAAGATACCTACACCCCTCTCCACATTTGCAAATAAGGCCTTCCCTCGTTCATCCTTTTCTATCACACAATAAACTACTCATACAAATGCATCTTGATGTTCCGTGCAACGCTCAAGGATGTTTCCTTGGGGGTCTCTCTAGCGCGGCGTGGTCGTAGTTGCAAGTTGACGCCCCTTGAGATGCAGACATTGAGGGGCACTCGGATTTTCTCCGATGAGTAGGTAAGATGAGTTTGATCACGTAGTAAATGCATTCTAAAGACTACTTCCGTGTCCATTTCCTAATTCTCCCGCTGCCCACTGTTTCAAAGGTTAGGCTCGGTGCGAGTGGAGATTGTCTTGCATATGTACGGGAGGGTACCAACATCAATCTGCACAACATTTACAATGGTGACACCGTTCCTGTAGAACATTTGCCCAACATTGGGATCAACCATGCAACAGGCCATCGCCTGAATTGGTACGATGGAACCACGGTGAGATTGAAGAAGATAGCACGAACTTTGCACATGGCGGTCAAAGGTGGACCATGCTGTCTGCGGCCGATTTGTTGCCGTACGAGTACGAAGATGATGTGCTCCTTTCTAACTACATCTTCGCGGTGACAAACCAGGGGACTTGTTTCGTATGGGACACATCCTACGGTATACTCCCTCTCTCCTAGTTTATTTGTTTTGAATTTTTTTCGTTTTATAAGTTTCAAATTCAAATTTAGAGCTCCCCATCACATGTTGAGATTACAATGTCCATTAAATCGTCATGTGCATGTATAGTAAAGAAACAAATCTCAAGTTTGGCATGAGTTCATGCAGCGGTAGCACCACAAGGCCTGGCGCAGGAGTTACATTTCCCTCAAAGGGCCCTCGGGACTGAGCTTCAGCGCCTTACTACACCTGCCTTTGAGTCAATAACATGTGGACCCAATAGGTAGCTGGTCCACATGTAATGCTCCCGAAGGTAGAGGGGCAGTGGGGCCGAGAGGGGTGAGCAGCAGGTCGGGGACATGTGGTGTCATGGGTTTGAGCAGCGTCATGAGAATCATGTGTGGCTGTGGTAGAAACTTGATGCTCGCCGCATTTCAAGTGGCCCACATGTCATGCACACAAAGGCAGAGGGGCAGTGCAGCCGAGAGGGGTGAGGCGCACGTCGGGGGACGTGGTGCCATGGGTTGGAGCGGCATTGTGGGAATCGCAAATGGCAGTGGATCAAACGTGATGGTCGCCGTACTTGAACTTCCATGAACAAGCTGTCATGTCTACGGACACATGCATTCATACCGATCACTGGAAGGAGTAGTGGAGAAAGCTAGGTGGATAAATAGTTCCTTATAGTCAAGCGGACCCACGCTACTACTTGTTCCAAAGACATGCACACCATCAAAATAGTCCATCTATATAAATATACACCAATAGGGAATAATTTTTTGTACAAGAGAGGAAATAGTTCATCCATCCATGATGCCCTGCTGCTGGTGCAGCCTCTTCTTCTTCTTCTTCTTCTTCTTCTTCTTCTTGTTCCTCTTCTTCTTCTTCTTCTTGTTCTTCTTGTTCTTCTTGTTCTTCTTCTTCTTCTTCTTCTTCTTCTTCTTCTTCTTCTTCTTCTTCTTCTTCTTCTTCTTCTTCTTCTTCTTCTTCTTCTTCTTCTTCTTCTTCTTCTTCTTCTTCTTCTTCTTCTTCTTCTTCTTCTTCTTCTTCTTCTTCTTCTTCTTCTTCTTCTTCTTCTTCTTCTTCTTCTTCTTCTTCTTCTTCTTCTTCTTCTTCTTCTTCTTCTTCTTCTTCTTCTTCTTCTTCTTCTTCTTCTTCTTCTTCTTCTTCTTCTTCTTCTTCTTCTTCTTCTTCTTCTTCTTCTTCTTCTTCTTCTTCTTCTTCTTCTTCTCATTTTCTGTGGGAGACGGCTTCGCAACAAGCTCTTTGGACCTTGCAGCTATCTCGAAACTCACACGAGTATTGAGGGCAGCATATTTTATTCGCTCATACGTCAAGGGATAATTCTCTCATCTAGAAGACCTTAATTCCAGCGTCTCGTCACTCTTCTGAAGATTTGTACCGAGCACAAAATTTGCTACGTCGAATAGGGATGGTGTCTGTTTATCACAATCTTCTACAAGAATTTTGATTCTGATTTGTAGGTCAGCGATGCTTTTCAAATCAAGGTTGTACGACGCCAACTTCTATTTGTCCCCTTCGATGGCTGCCCCACAGAAGTATTTATCCTCCCAATACAAGAAATCGTGAAGCTCACCTGGTATGGAGGGCGCGTGTATGATGTGGTACACCAAAACATCATCTTCGAGGCACAGCTGAAGGACAGAGGCGCGTTGGATCTTCCTAGTGGCATGCTCCGTGTACTCTGTGTCGAGACCGATGACCTTCATCTCTACCTTTTCGGGGGAGTTGGATACATTGTTGATCCACTTTCGAACAACCATTGGGTGGTCGGTGACGATGGCAACTATGCTCAATGAGCCTTCGATGAGGACATGTTGGAAGCTAAAAACCTGCATCTGGATCTCTTTCGCCATTTGGAACCACTGGAATGGAGGACCATGGTTTGGAGAATTAGGATTAGATGGCTAGTCTAACTGAAGTAGATGATTATTTAAAGGGGCTTCGGAATTACTCGAGGAGTATGTGAAGAGGTTAAAACAATGTGAATGTAGTGGGGTTTGGATGCAAATGAAGACGAATGAGAGGTGAAGAAGCCGAGGGAAATCGGTTCCCGATGGAGAAGTAAATGGGAGAAGTGGCGTGCAGGCAGTTGATTTGACGGCTAGGTAGACTAAACGAAAAGGCTATGCGGGTAGACTGAGGAGTCGTACCTGTTCATGTATGTGCCCATCGTTCTAGCACTACATGTGCCACTTGCTAGTTGAGGTCACTCTTTCGAATCACCGTGGCGAGACATTTTATGATTCCTTTTTATTTCTGCACCTTTCCTGATAGGTGGGACCTATGCAAACAAATAAAAAATGTGATGTAGCTGGTTCAGATGGATATTGGCATGTGCATGGGAGACACAACATTATCTGGTTAAGAATACACGGTTATCCTCAAAAATGAAAAGGCCCATCTTCGCGCTTCTGCATGCACGAGCATTTGGTTCTACTCTCAATATGGATGATACTTGGAGGATGAAGTGAACGCAGAGGCATGCTAGCACGGGAGACCTATTTCCGCTATACAGTACTGGAGTACTCATGTTCCTACTACTACTAGTAGTAGTACAACTGTGGTACACTTGATGGTCAAAATACTATTCATCCGGTCCTCACAGTGAAGTGACAACACCCTACGCCTGACACTAGTCCAGGCGGCGTGTTCGGGTTACCAAAGTCAGCCTCACCCTATGCACTATGCAGTCTGTCACCGCCGCTATATAGCACATTAGCATGCCTCGCCTCGTCTCTCTCTCCCCTCCCCTAGCATAACTCCATCTCCATCTCATTGTGCCCCCGTGTACCATCGCCTCGCTAGCATCCCCCAGTACCACTATTCCCTCGCTAGCCACTCCAGCACCGACAGCCTTCTCCCCCATAAATCAAGCCCCCCAAAACCCCCACCTTCCAAACTCCACCGTGACCGAACATGAACCGCGCATCATCCATATGAGCCGCGATTGAATTAATCTCCCCAATGACATCCTCGACCTCTGTTGTTCATGTATGGATATGTTGAGTGCCCTGCGGCTGGCTTCATGCTCGAGGGACATGCACACAGCCATTGTCGAAGCGAGGCCTAAGATTTTCAAGACACCCTGCTTGCTGCTATCTGGTCTTGTGAGATTTGCTCACCATGGTACGGAGGCGTACATGATGCCCCTCGACTTCAATCTGATCTCCATTAGCCGAAACTTCTTTGCAGGTATGTAGTGGGTCGCCGTACATCATTTCCCTCGACTTCGAACCGATCACCATCGCCCGAAACTTCTTGGTAGGTATGTACTGGGTCGGCATAAACTCCCACTAGATAACTGCCGTTAGAGAAGACGGGAAAAAGTTGGTGCTCGTGAACTTCCAGACCTCCCATGAGATTATCCTTCCTCCATTGGATTACATAGAGTTTTACCATCACGGTCCAAGTCATCTAGATTACCAAGTCAGTTGGATGGACCTTGTTTTGCAGAAGATTGTAATCTGCCAAGTGCCCACACGACATGTGAATTACGCAGACTTCAAGCTAATTGCCTTGTTCAACCGCGGACTCGCCTATATTTACGCTGGTGCCTTCTTTAGCTGGAGACAACTTAGCTCGCAGTGGAGCATTGTCGAAGCGGATACACACTTCTGATATGCTATTGAACACAATGGAATCATCTACACGATTGACAAATCAGATGGCACCACGTATTGCTTGGATGGCGTGTGCAAGTTGTTTCCGTATGATGTTAATGATGACGCCATGACACTGTTTGAACTTTTTGTGATGATTGGCATATCCATGTTTGAGCAGAATTTGAGTAGAACTATGGCAATGTATTACAGACGCTGTAAAGTATCTATATTTGGAATGAGTTAATTCATGCGATTGTGACCATGTCATTACAACCAATTTGTACCCCTGAATAATCAAACGGCTAGGAATATATGGATATTCTCCTTATTTTGCAGTAATCTATATACTACTACTAAATATGAGTGTGTATCAATGGACATGTTAGTTTCCTCATTTTCATGATGTAGAAACATGCACCACACTGTTGGTTTCATCTAACCATACATTAGGGAAGTAAACGTGCATATGGAGAACTCTATATTTGGAAGTAGTGAAATCCTGTAATGCTTACCATGTGTACATACCTATATTCGCCCTTCAGCAATAAATGGCTAGAATAATATCCTCACAAAAAAATTCCCACAAATCACGAGTATATAATGCATGGTCTGTTAGTTACCTTGAAGAATTTGTTTGAGAGGATAGAACATGATTACATAACATGCATGACATGGTAGTTTCCTGAGACTGTTATCACGCTCAAGACATTTTAAACATGGTGGCACAAAGTCTTCCTGAGTGGAACTGATCTTTTGAGCAAGGGGTGAATCATTCTCCTTTTGAAGATCTTCATGAGACGCTCTCAGTTTTTCAAGATCTTGCTTCCTTTGAAGATAATCATAGGAAAGCTTCTCATGAGAGGCTAATAGTGTGACGACTTCCAAGTTCCTCATACTTAACATGAAGATTTTTAATATCTTCGATTAAGGACTAAGTTCGATTCATTTCCTCGTCCAATAGGTCATCACTTTTTTCTAGCAACATTTGAATATGTTCCATAGCAGTTTGTTGTTCAGTTGCAATTTTAGCAAGTTTCTTATAGCTAGGTTTGGATTCACACTCAGAGTCATCTTCACTGGAGGTCTAAAAGTAAGCATCGCGTGAGTTTACCTTGGAATCTCGTGCCATGAAGTAGTAGGTTGGAGTAGAGTCATCCTCATCATTGGCTTCAGCTTCGGCGGAGTGACCATGGTCTTCAGTGTTGAAGATGGACTTGGCAATGAATGCCGTAGCTAGAGCCAGGCTTGCCACGCCTGAATCAAACTCCTCCTGAGACTCCACCTTCGCCTCCTCAGAAGCAGACTCCTCCTCTGAATCCATCTCCTTGCCAGTAAATGCACGAGCCTTGCCAGATGAGCTCTTCTTGTGAGATGAATACTTTGATGAGGACTTTGAAGAAGACTTTGATGATTTCTTCTTCTTGTTGTCATCACAATCATATTCCTTGCTCTTCTTCTTCTTCTTCTTCTTCTTCTCATTCCTCTTCTTAGATTCCTTGTCCCATTGAGGACACTCAGATATGTAGTGGCCTGGCTTCTTGCATTTGTGGCATGTTCTGTTCTTGTAGTCACGAGAGGAAGCCTCATCATAGCTTGAGCTGGATCTTGAAGACTTTCTGAAGCAATTCTTCTTGGGGAACTTCCGGAACTTTCACAAGCATTGCAAGCTCTTTGCCAATGTCTTCAGGATCACCAGAACTGCCGTCAGATTCTTCTTCAGATGAGGAAACAACCTTTGCCTTCAAAGCACGAGATTGGCCATAGTTGGAGCTATAGATATCTCTTTTCTCAAATAGCTGGAACTCATGTGTGTTGATCCTCTCAAGTATGTCAGACGGATCGAGATCTTTGAAATCAGGACGTTCTTGTATCATCAGGGCTAGAGTGTCAAAGGAGCTATCAAGTGATCTCAGAAGCTTCTTCACTATTTCATGCTTGGTGATTTCATGGGCGCCAAGAGCGCGAAGCTCATTTCTGATATCAATGAGGCGATCAAACGTGAGCTGGACATTCTCATTGTCATTCCTATTGAAGCGGTTGAAGAGATTATGAAGAACATCAATCCTTGAGTCTCTTGGAGTTGAGACACCTTCGTTGACCTTGGACAGCCAGTCCTAGATCAGCTTTGCAGTTTCCAGTGCACTCACACGACCATACTCCCTTTGGTCAGATGACCACAGATGATGTTCTTGGCATTTGAGTTCAGTTGCGTGAACCTCTTGACATCAGCAGCGGTGACGCCTTCACCGTCCTGGGGAACGCCTGTCTTGACGACATACCAGAGGTCAATGTCAATGGCTTCAAGATGCATGCGCATGTTATTCTTCCAGTAGGTTTAATCAGTGCCATCAAAGACTGGGCACACGGCGGAGACCTTGATTATCCCTGCAGTTGACATAGCTAAAATTCCAGGTGGTTAAACCGAATCACACAGAACAAGGGAGCACCTTGATCTGATACCAATTGAAAGTATTGGTTATCAACTAGAGGGGGGGTGTGAGTAGGCAATTTTTATGAAAGTCTTCAAAACACGAGGTCTTTGAAGAAAAATTGTTAATCCAAACCTATGTGATATGCATTAGAAGATAAACTACACTAGACAAGCAATAGTCAAGCAACCAATACAGTGAACGCATGAAGACAACAACAACTAGGTAGAAAGGATCAGAGAGGATGATAGTATGAAGCCAAACAGTTTTCATAGTGAAGTCAAATAGGTCAGGAAAGCAATCAATGACTTTATGAAGACAAACTGAAAAGTAAGTAAGGTAGGGGATAAAACCAGTTGCTTGGTGAAGACAGGGATTTGGTAGACCAGTTCCAGTTGTTGTGACAACTGTACGTCTGGTTAGGGAGGCTGGGATTGAACTTAGAAGACTGTGTCTTCACCTTATTCCCCTAGAGCTAAGGACACCCAATCCTCGCCCTATCACTCTGGTAAGTCTTCAAGGTAGACTTCTGAACCTTCACAGACTCCATTCACCAGCGATCCACAATGCCTCTTGGATCCTCAGAACGTGATGCCTAACCGGCTGGAGGATACATAGTCCTCAAGTGTAACAAGTCTTCAGGTCACGCGGACAAAAAGACTTCAGTGATGACTAACACTCTTTGGCTCTAGGTGTTTTGGGCTTTGTCCTTGCAAGGATCTCTGTCTCAAAGGCTTCAAAGGTGGGTTGCTCTCAAACGACAAAAGCCATGCACTAACTGTGAGCAGCCACCAATTTATGGTGTAGGGGGGTGGGCTATTTATAGCCAGGAGGCAACCCGACCTGATATGTCCGAAATGACCCTGGGTCACTAAGGAACCGACATGTGTCCAACGGTCGGATTCCAAACACACGTGATAGCTTGGCTTGGGCTACAAGCAAAGCTGACTCATCCGACTCTGGATAAGATTTGCTCTCATTGTCTTCGCTCGAAGACATAGGATTTTGGTTGAACATCACTTCAGTCATCTGACTTTGTTCACTTGGACCCCACTTAATAGTACGGTGGTTCCTATGACTCAAGAAAGAAGAAAAAGAAACTACAAAAGAAACTATGTCTTTGCATTCCATAGTCTTCAAGTGAATGTCTTCATCGTCATTATCTTCAACGTGAATGTCTTCACGAACCACCATTGTCTTCAATGTCTTAATACATTTTTAGGGGTCATCTCTGGTAGGTAAATCAAATCAATGAGGGACTACTACCTGTGTTATCCCGCAATTCTCACAAACACATTAGTCCCTCAACCATGTTTGTTATCAATACTCCAAAACCAACTAGGGGTGACACTAGATGCACTTATAGCCTAAACTGGAGACCTTGAGTGTATTTCCTCAACCATTTGAAGGTTACAAGTTTGTGGTTGGATCCACACTTATTTAGGTAATGTATGTTATCCATGTACACTTTACTAATTTGCATTTTTCATTTGTTCGCATAAGTTAAATATCATCTTGGAGTACACTTTCGGTGCTAATATTATGTTCTATGCTGAATGAAGAGCTTGTCCATGGATGGCATATCAGGGGTGCTAGATTCTGTCAAGACCTTACATATTTATATAGGGTATCTTGATCTGAACACTACCATTGGCTTGCTGTGATGCTTTCCATGTCTGGGGAATTTGTATATAAAGGTGATGATTTCACACAAATTAAAATCCCATATATAATGTACTAGAATTAACCGTTCAGATGTCGCTCCTTCGACATACTCTATTTTAGACATTAACTATTTTCAATCCTCATGTGTATTTAGGTACCAGGACTTTGAGAAAAAGGTCTAACCAATCGACCGCAGAGGAAGCACGAGGATTTTCTCAGATCTCATGACATTCATTTGAAGAAAATAACGGTGGAATGATATGAATCCAACCATGTAAACACTACCTTTGTCAAATTCTTCATGAGGAATGTGTGGGTGTGGGCACTATTGTACACGAGGATTAAGTTTTTCAATAAGAAATTTCTCACAGAACTGTATGTTGAACAGCATAAAAACAAGTTTCAGGTGGAGCTAAGGGCTTCTGATCATGCTCGGCTTATATTTACAACAACTTGTCGTCATCATGGACCAGTAGATCTTTTGTACCGAGATCTTGATTTTATGGATCGGACCGATCCATTTGATTGTGATTGCCAAAAACTTTGGTTGAGTTAGACGGTATTGCTCTGTTCAATCCGGGTTATGTGTAAACCTGATGAACAATTAATCCTCGTGCTTTTGTACCTTCTGTACGCTGGAGTTAGACATTGTTGCCCTTTTCAACTAGGGTTTGACCCATATTTTCTTTCATACTGGGCGTCTGTGTTCGTATAGGTACTACCTCTGTCATGGTTTATTGGCCCCCTTCGTATTTTGTAGTACCAAACTTTGACGTTAGATTTAACTAAGAATATATTAATGCATGTCATCGGAAATAATATTTTTGGACGGCTATTCCCAACTATGTTCATCTTCTACATGCAATAATTATGCATGTGCTTGCTCGCCGTTTAGGTGGCCGCGACGCGCTCTACTCACGTGCCTCCGTGTGCTCTACTCATGTACCTCCACGCGCTCTGCTCGCTGTTTAGGCACCCTCGGGCCACGTCCCTCTGCGTGCTCTGCTCGCCGTTTAGGCGCCAAGGCTCGCTCGGGTCGCATCCCTCTGCGCGCGCTCTACTAGCTGTTGAGGCCGGCGCACAATCACGTTGGGGAAGTTTTAGTTATTTGATATTAGATTATGTTAATTAATTATACCTCCAGAGCCGGAATCATCTGGCTCTGGAGGTATGATTAATTAACCTAAACTATGACCTCCAGCACCCATTCCCATGGCGCAACTCCATCCTGTCGTTGCCCGTTGGGGGTATGCCAATATGTGTGGGTAACTAGCTAGCAAGTGGATCAGTAGCGAGTCTCCGCCGGCGGCCATTGCTGTGGTTATTTATAGCTAGCAGGTGGCTAGGGGATTGGGGATTTTACAATTCACCCCTGTGGAGCGCGGGAAGCCTTCACTAGACCATGGGAAGCCTAAGTGGAGCACACAACCCGACAACCATATACAATGTCACAAGTTACCACACACGTGTTAACATAAGGAAACGTATGTGTAACTTACTCCTCATCGCACACAAGTACTCGCACACGCATTGTGTGCGATACTCCTAGCCATCGCAAGCAACTAGTATGCATTTTTCAAAGTTTTTAGTACACACAGAATCACACACGAATTAACTCTAGTAACCGTTTGTGTTATATTTTCTCATCACAAATAGTTCATCCGAATGGGAAGTTTGCCGTGTATCACACACATCTTGTTTACATGAATCCTTTCTGTTTTTTGGCTCGTCACAAACAGTTCATCGATGTGAACTGTATGCCACATATCACACACATCTTGTTAACTTGAACCATTTCTGTTGTGTTCCCTAACCGAAAACAGTTCGTCTGAGTGAATCGTATGTCATATATCACACACACCTTGATCTGGCTAACCAGTTCTGTTCCATTCCCTAGTATCAAACAGTTCATCTGAGCAAACTGTATGTCGTATATCACACACACCTTGATATGGCTGCCAATTTCTATTATTCTGTCTCATCGCAAATAGTTCGTATGGATCAATCATATGCCCTGAATCACACACACAACTAAAATCTGAATCGTGTTTGATGTCTCCACAATCGCAAACGTTTTTCATATTTTTTGATTGGTTTTTTACATCACCATTTGCGATTAATGCATCGCACACACTTTCCTCAAAGGGTCTCTGATCATAGTGTCCTGTTAGCAGCATCCTGCAGTAGTGATGGAAACTTCAGTCGGACTTCCTTTGCAGGTTCAGCCTCGGTTAGGCGATAAACCTGGACTAGAGTCTTGCACGGCTGGTTAGGTTGTGGCCGACACCCTCTCCAGGCTTCCACTTGAAGGTTGCCGAGATACATGATGTGTATATGGTGGTAAGTGGTGAGAGCGTGTGTGAAGTACACTCCTGCAGGGTAAAATGATCTATTTGAATAGCTGCGTCCTCAGATATGGATTACTTGGAGACTTATATGGTTAATAGATAAATTGAAGTGGATAGCTAAATGCGCAAGATACGCGTGAGTAATATGGATAGCCTTCTCGTAGGAAGATGGGAGAGAATACATAGTGGTGTATTGTTTTGGTGACTAGTGGACTGGATAAGCTGGCTTGTTGTAGTTAAACTCCAGAACCCCCTTGTTGATACTAATGCATAAGTAGATAGTTCTGATGTAAGTCTTACTAAGTACCTTTGTACTCACGGTTTCTTAATTTATGTTTTTGTAGAGGAGACTTCAATCTCACTAGTAGTTCCGCATGGTTTTCGACGGGTAGCATGGGAATCCCAGACAGAGGTCGGGTTCCTATGGAGGGTCTTGTAGATAGTCAGGCTTCTTAGCCTTTTTCTTTTAGTTGTCTGTACTCAGACATGTTTATGCTTTCGTTGCTTGTATGACTTTGTATGTTGGGTCATGACACCCATGTCTGTAATATCGTGCTATTTATTGCTCCTCGGAGCCTCTTAAGTAGGTACTTTGAGTCACAGAGTTATATTGTGATGTCATGTTGTATCTACACATATCGTGCATATTGTGTGTATGCTTTGAAATGCATTGGTATGTGTGGGATTTGACACCTAGTTATCTGCCTTTGGTAGCCTTTCCTATAGGGAAATGCCTCCTAGTGCTTCCACTGAGCCTTGGTAGTTCGCTACTTCTCCGGAACGCATGGATTGACCTACATGTATCCTACTTCGCTACGACTTGGTTACACTCGTTGCTGACCGACACATGCATTGCTGGGTTATCTATGCATGTCTCTGTATGTTTGTTACACCTTGGTTTATGACTAGTCATGTCGACCTGAGTTCTCTGTCATATGGATGCTAGCGACATATTCATATACATGAGCCAAAAGACGCAAATGGTCCTGGCCAAGGTAAGGCTACAACCATGGGGATACCGTGCGTGAGGCCGCAAAGTGATATGATGTGTTACCTTCTAGATCTTTGTGCCTTAGGATCAGAGTCCCGACAACAATGGACCATACCGTATAGGCTAGCAAAATATGGACAGGTACATAGAAGTGCTTATAGCCTAAAAACTCACGTTAGGCATAATGAACTCAAATACTTATTGCAAAAGTCTATTAGCCCTCAAAGCAAAAAATTACTTGCATGCCCCTAGGGGGGAGGTTCGTAGGAGTTAACCTGTTGGGAAACATAGTATAAAACAAAAAAATTGGCGCCTACAATCACCTAGGAACAATATGAAGACGTATATCGGGTTTGGATCAACGATCGTTAATGACTTCGTAGTGCAGCGGAAGTAGACGAGTCGGTGTAAATCGTACTTGGAGTCCCTCTAACATCGATGACAATCCCGCGAATCTCCCTCGAGCGAACCCTCGAGTGGAAGACCGAAAGCATGACCTCTCTACTTCATTGCAAGCGTACGGTCTGCATGATCCGGTAGCGCTTCGCCATCCAGAGCTAATCATCGTGGGAGAATCAGAGGGAGGAGATTAGAAACACATTGGGATTCTAATGATGAGGATTAGAGTTGGCTACGGCTAGCTCTAATTAATCAACTAGGACCAACAAGAACTAGAACTAGATCAACTAGAGGAGGCTGCAAAACTTATCGCAACATACGATGGAAATCCTCTAGTATATATAAGTGGGAGAAGGAGGAGAGGGCATCCACCAAGGGGGGGAAAGTCCCCCTTGGGGCGCCGGCCATGGGGGAGGAGTAGGACTCCTCCCCAAGTCCAATTCGCCCCCCTACAAGGAAAGGGGGCGCCTTCCTACTTGGGCCCTTGTGGGCCAAGTTGCCTTCCACCTCTTGGCCTTATTATTCCCATTGATATTAAATTAAATATATATTTGTTCTAAACATCTTCAAAGCATTATATATATAACTTCACATCCCCAAAAACATTTTCCACCTATATATATTGATCGGTAATACCCAATATTCACCGAAACCCTTCACGAACCTCTGTGAACTATTCCAAATATTAATAAAACAATTTCGCAAATATATTCTCATCACTCACATACTACTAACACTCAGCAGATCATGATTACCTTAATATTGTGACCCCGTAGGTTCGGTAATTCATAGACATGAACGAAACTCTTTCGTTCAATGACCGATACCGGAACCATGGGCATCCATATCGGTCCCTATGATTACACAAATGATATTCGAGTGAACGTTTGGTTATCATGTGATGTTACATTTGCTTCACTATACTTTACAAAACCCTGAGTCATCACCATGCTCACTATACTTGTCGGATTCAGGGCTCCGTGGACCCAAGAAAGGTTCGAACTCTGGGGCATGTGCAAAGAACTCAACCTCTCCAGCGAGCCAACTCGCTGCTCTCACGGCCTAGCTCGATGAACATGGAAGGAACTGGACACAACAATTTACCTAGGTTCAGGCCACCTTGCGGTGTAAAACCCTACTCCTGCTTTGTGGTGGATTAGCCTCGCGGGGCTAAGGATGAACTAGTAAAAGGATGAACAGCCTTGCGGGGTCTGCTCTGTGGGTGGAAATGAGCTTAAGGGGTTCGACCTCTGGGGGTCCGATCCTGTCGGCGTTTTGGGAACGGGGGTCCCCGGACTTGCCTGCCTGCGGCCTGCAACGTGGCTCAACAAGTGGCCCAGTACGGCCCGTCTTCATCAACCCAAGCTCAAGACCCTCACGAGGGGCCAAGGCTCGTGGAGCGGACGATGCAATGCCTCCTCAGGGGCGGCCTCACCAGATAGGCTCATGAGTTGGCAGAAAGATCAAGGCGAGGGGTACCTCGCGAGGTGCCCGTGACGCAAGCCATGACGATCAAGACCAGGCGGGCGTCAGCCTCTGTGTAGTGTCCTCGTTTCCTCTTTGGTGCAAAGGAGGCAAGCGCAGGCGAGGAGTATCAAGGCAACAGGCAGAGGTTTACATATCGGTGCAACGAGACCAAGACCAGCAGGAGCCCAAGACGGAGGTCACCGTGGAGCCCAAGACAGCGTCATCACCAACACCTTTGGCAGTCGAAGACCACCTTTAGTCACGATAACTTGTACTAGTTGTCCCCTTTCGAAATGGCCGTTGTTGGCTCCCTTCCCGCTCAATATTTGGGAAGAGGACCAGGGCCTCTATATATAGAGCTAACCACCACAGTAGATGGCGTCCCATCTGAGGCGAAGTTCATCCACACCACCACAAGAACACCTCTCCTCGCGAGGCTATTCTTCCTCTGTACTGCTCATCATCAGCCCAAGAGGCAATCCACCACACCACACACTGGATTAGGGTATTACACCACAACGATGGCCTGAACCAGAATAAACCTCGTGTCTCTTGTGTTGTTCATCGATCTAGCTTAGAATCGCGGTGAGGCTATGGGCGTGTTTCGGTAGGGAGAGATCTTCGCGCGCACCCCAGAGTTCAAACCTTAAGGGTTTTGCCGGAACGTGATATCCAACATTTGGCGCACCAGGTAGGGGTGCACCGGAGCTCTTACTTCCGTCAGCCCGCCCTCCACCGACACCGCGCTTTGCCCTCATGGTGGACAACGCGCCTCTGGCTTCGGCAATCAGCGCCAGCATTGGGGGCAGGGGGCTACGAGCCTTGGCCCCAGACTTGCGACAGGTGCAGTGGCCGCACAAGTTCAAGCCACAGATGCCGTCGCAGTATGACGGCGCGGTGGACCCGCTGGCTTTCCTGCTGGCATACGAGGAGGCCGTCCTCAAGGCCGGAGAAGACAACAAGTTCATGGCCAACTGGTTTCCCATGGCCCTCACCGGCGTTCCGCATGTTTGGCTGCTCAACCTGCCAACATCTTTTGTGGCCTCCTGGGAGGAGCTGCGCAACCTCTTCCTCACCCACTATGCTGCGCCGGCGCCCCCGATCGTCGCAGCTCTCCTGGGCAGCTCCCAGGCGCCACCCTCAAACCGCCACGCCAAGCTGTTCTTCCGCCAGATCGGCGCTGCCCTCGCGCGGCAAGGAGCTCCCCTAGGTTGGGCGACACCCAAGGCCGACCTGACCTTCTATCACGCCCAATATGCGACCCTATCCAAAAGGAACTCGAAGGTCCCACCAAGGATAGACCCGCATATTGAAACGCTTTTGCAAGGTGGATATCATTACATCAACATTACATAATAGTTGGGGATACATACAAGAGGCATACAATGCCACACGAATACAACATCACAATACATAAGAGCATCATCCGACTAAGGATGAAACACAAACAGAAACTCAAACGACATCCACCCTGCTAGCCCAGGCTGCCGACCTGGAACATATCTCCTGATCGAAGAAGCAGAAGAAGAACTCAACGCAAGCAAGCATCGCTCTCGCGTCAGGAGCATTGCGTAACCTGTACCTGCAACTGTTGTTGTAGTAATGTGTGAGCCACGAGGACTCAGCAATCCCATTACCATGGGTATCAAGACTAGCAAAGCTTAAAGGGAAAGGAAGGGGTAAAGTGGTGAGGCTGCAGCAACGACTAAGCATATATGGTGGCTAACATACGCAAATAAGAGCGAGAAGAGAGCAAAAGGAACGGTCGTGAAGCTAGCAATGATCAAGAAGTGATCCTGAACTCCTACTTACGTCAAGCATAACCCAAAAACCGTGTTCACTTCCCGGACTCCGCCGAAAAGAGACCATCACGGCTACACACACGGTTGATGCGTTTTAATTCAGATCTGGTGTCAAGTTATCTACAACCGGACATTAACAGATTCCCATCTGCCTATAACCGCAGGCACGGCTTTTGAAAGATTATACCCTGCAGGGGTGTCCCAACTTAGCCCATGACAAGCTCTCGCGATCAACGAAGGAATAGACCTTCTCCCAGGAAGACCCGATCAGACTCGGAATCCCGGTTTACAAGACATTTCGACAATGGTAAAACAAGACCAGCAAGACCGCCCGATGCGCCGACAATCCCGATAGGAGCTGCACATATCTCGTTCTCAGGGCAACACCAGATGAGACAGGCTACGAGTAAAACCAGACCTTGAGTTTCCCCGAGGGGGCCCCGCAGGCGGCTCGGTTCGGATCAACACTTAGACAAGCACTGGCCCGGGGGGGCTAAAATAAAGATGACCCTTGGGTTGATCGACCCAAGGGAAAGGGTAGGTGGTGGTGAGGCAAATGGTAAAACAAAGGTTGGGCCTTGCTGGAGGAGTTTTATTCAAAGCGAACTGTCGAGGGGGTCCCATAAATCACCCGACCGCGTAAGGAACGCAAAATCCGGGAACATAACACCGGTATGACGGAAACTAGGGCGGCAAGAGTGGAACAAAACACCAGGCATAAGGCCGAGCCTTCCACCCTTTACCAAATATATAGATGCATTAATAATATAAGAGATATTGTGATATCCCAACCAAAATCCTGTCCACCATGGAGCAATCTTCAACTTCTCCTACAACTAGCAACGCTATAAGAGGGGCTGAGCAAAAGCGGTAACATAGCCAAACAACGGTTTGCTAGGAAGGGTGTCAAAGGTTAGAGGTTCATGGCAATATGGGAGGCTTGATGAGCAAAAGATAGGTAACGCAGCATAGCGATAGAACGAAGCAACTAGCATAGCAATGATAGTAGTGAGATCCAGGGTAGCGGTCATCTTGCCTGAAATCCCGCTAGGAAGAAGAACGAGTCCATGAAGAAGACGAACGGACGTAGTCGAACGAATCCTCACAATCGCAACATTACCGGAACTAAGAAGCAACACCGGAAAGAAACAAACAACATGGTAAATGCACGAGCATAAACATGGCATGATGCACAAACAAGTATGATGTATGTCCGGTTTAATAAGGCATGGCATGTCAAAGTGCAACAAACAATACTACCAATCAAGTGGAGCTCAATATGCAACGAGCTGCATATTGACGAAACACCATATTGACATATTTAGTTCTCTCTCGTTTACGTACACAACAATATTAAATGTTGTTAAACATGGCAAGAGGTGAAACATAAATAATCTACCTATCTAGGCAAGTTTAAGTGAGGCCGGAACAACAAACAACAATTCCGGAAATCCCCCAAGTGCATAAAATGAATTTGGTACTGTTCTGCCCTAAACACAATTTTAATTTTGTTAAACAGCAACATAAAGTGCACCATGTTAATCTAGGCATTTTTCCACCCCATTACCATATAAAGTTTATTAAATTCGGAGCTATGGTTATTTAGTTATGAAATAAATCATTTTATCATGGCATATTCGCAAATTAACACAAACAACATTTTAAACATTTTAAACATGGATGAAGTTGCAAAATATTAAACTAGATGAAATTCTAAGCATCTTACATATATAATTTGTTTTAATCCGATGCATGGTTAATTAATTATTGATGCATGAACATGGAGGGTTTTTCTGCAAATCTGTAAATCCCTGGAAATTGATTAAATCGCAGTTAAGGAAAAAAACGCACACGGGCTGAATCTGGACGGACGCCCAATAGATGAAAAAGGCCGGGGCTGCTCACCGGGCCACTTGGTCCGGCTCGGTGGGAGAGGCAGGCCGCCAGGGCGCTGCTGGGCCTGCTTGCTGGTGGCCCACGCGGCTGCTGAAGCTGGGCCAGGGGCGTCGGCTGGCTTTGCGGTCAACGGGCACGGGCGAGCGGGCTGCTCCTTCGTTACTGAAGATCCGCGACAGCAGCAACAGGTTCAGAGCGACAGAGAGCGGGAACGGCTGCCGGCGATGGGATCCGAGTGGAGAGGGTCTTGGTGAGACGCGGGGAGGCGGAGCTTGGCGCGGATCCATGGCGATGAGTAGGGGCACAGCGATGAGGAAGGTCGGGCGAGGCGGCTTGAGCTCGACGGCGACGTGAACAGAGAGAGGTGATGCTTGGGTAGAGGAGGCCTCGCGCGGGCGACTTGGCGTGGGTCCTCGAGATGAGCTGCAGGTGGTCAACGCGAGCAGGGGCTCGTTGCAAGGCAGGGCGAGGCGGCTCTGGACTTGGGGCCCCGACGGCGGGAGGGACTTGAAGCGCAGGAGGCGGCGAGGACGAACACGGGGGAGACGGATCCATCCGTTTCCCGGCTGGAACGGGTGCAAAACGGCAGTGAGGCGAAGCTCGAACATGGCGTCCATGGGGTTCCTGTGGGCAAAGGAAGAGAGAGCGGAGAGATTAGAGAGAGAGACGGTGAGATGGAGAGGGGGAAAAGAGAGAGGGCTGACGGGGCACTCATCTCCGGCGAGGCTGGAGCATATAGGAGGCTGGGACAAGCGGGACGGCAACAGAGCACGAGGAAGCAGGGCTCGCGAGGGGCGCTCGGGGTTTGCGTAGGAGGAGCGGCGACGCGGTGCGCGAGATGAAGACGAGCAGGGGCGATGTAGATGAGGACCGGCGTCGGGGATGGCTACTTCGGATCGAGCCCATCTCGATCTGGAGCTCCGGGCGCCAAGGTAGGAGAGAAAGGGAGTGGAGCGATGGGTTTGGAAGTTTCGGTAATGGCTGGTTGGAGCGAAGGGGATCTGGGAGGATCCCGATGGGGGATTTGGTGGGGAGTACGGCGGCGGGTGAAGGGACAAAGTCCCTAGATTTTAGGGTTAGGCTAGATTAGGTATGGGGTTGGTTTATATATAATAAAGAGAGTGGGTTTAGTCCGTCCGGTCGTAATCGGGCGGTCGAGAATAAATAGGCTAGGGAAGCTCAAATAAGAAAACGGAGATGTTTTATAGATGTTAGGGGATGATTCGGATCCAACGGTAACGACAGAGCGGGTCGGGTTCGGGACAATTTTTGGACGCACACACGAGGGGGTCTGTGGTTGTGCAAAGAGGGGGTTGGGCCGAGAAGAGAGAGGAGAAGGCAGCCCGCCAACAGTTTCCGGAGACCGAAAACGTCCGACGAATATACCGACTATATCGCGGTTATATATTTAACGGTTGGGAAGTCAAATGAACTCCGAATGCGATGAAACTTGGTAGGCGCTCTGTCTACACTATAATAAGATCGCACGCCAAGTTGCATCCCATTCCGAGAACATTTTATGCCACTTATAAAATAATATTTCGGAGGTGCCGCAGGCGCGTGCGAGTGTAGTCGGGGCTCGGAACGGACAATGGAGAGAACCGGGGAAACCCGGACGGATGCAAGTTTTATGAAAATGATGTCGATGCAATGCGCATGATGCTATGAGATGAGATGCATAACAAGAACAAAATGCAAAACAACAGACAAAACCCAACCACGGAGGAAATATCATATCGCATCTCCGGAAAAGGCAAGAGTTGGAGTTACGAATATGGAAAGTTGTATCCGGGGCGTTACAACACTCCACCACTACGAGAGGATCTCGTCCCGAGATCTAGGATGGCACCGGAGGGAAAAGGAAGATGAAGAGAAGAGGTAAACTAAGTTGCTTCTTCGACCAATGAGTGAAACCACGAACCCTGAGAGGTTAAGCAATATAAAAGAAAGAATACAACAGAGATGAACGAGATTGCAAACAATCTGTTAGAAAAGAGGAACAATGAACATTACAAGAACTTGAAGGTTGCAAACACATGAATCAAGAGTTTAATGGACAAGAAGGAATTGAAACCACTTTGGTTGAAACGAGGTAAGAATGAATAAAAATGATATAATGGGTACGAAGGATTTCAGACAGCACTCCGGTTGAAAAGAGAAGCAAAACTTGATAAGATGAAAGAGCTTGGATGAGAACACAACACTCCGGTTAAATGGATAAGCACGAAAAGAGCACGATCCTCAAATCGAGATGATGAGTGAAGAGAGCAACATCACAATGCCTTCGGGACGAAAGAATAGAAGTTAGACTGTTGGGATAAAGGGACGGAGAAGAAAATGAAATCTTCTGCTAGAAATGAACTTGGAAAGCATCCTTGCAAAGAAGAATTGAACGGAGTTGTTGGAAAATCAACAACGAAAAGCACAAGCTTATTATGGGCTTATGGCAAACATCTCAAAATGATGAGGTGACAACCGGCCACTAACTGAAACAATTGCTTGCTTGAGATCAACGAAGAGTTGAAAAATTCTTCCACCAAGGAGGATAAAGAGCAAGCTTGGGTCATGCATAATCACCACAATTAGCAACAACCCTTAAGGAAAGGCTTTAGGTGAAATCTGACACAAGATAACTCCAAGGAAGAAAATGATGCGTTTAAAATACCTCATTCTTGACAACATGTGAATCATCAAACACGAACTCGAATTGTCAAGAATGACATAACACCACCTCAAAAGATAAGGTAGAAAGAATTGCACTTCAGAATGCAAGATGAAGAATACTTGAGCTCCTCAAAACAAAACATGTGTTGAGCACCATGTTTATTTTAGAGTAAAGCTTAGCAGATCATAACTTCGAGAGAAAACTTGAAGAACAATTGAAAAATGAATAGAATCCTTGACGAACCACCATGTAGAGCCTCCATGAAGAACTCCGGTAATGAAAGGATGATAAAAAGAAAGAGAAGTTGACAACACAAGGTGAAGCCTTGCGATGATTTAGATGGAGCTTCGCGACGAGATAATGCGGAAAACTTGGAACTCCGAAAAAGAAAAGATGAAACACTAGAACCGAGAATTACTTCATCATGAACAATCTCCGGAAGAAGGAATTAATTACTTGGATGAAACAAGAATAAGAATTATGTCATGCCTATCCTTCACCAATTTAAATTGATGACAAGCAACAGATTTGGCATACTACTTATTCTCATAGAAAGAATTAAGAGAGATATGGCATAAACTTGTAAAGGTCTTCAAGGAACCACCGGTAGGATTGAAAATGAAAGAATGAATCTATATGATAATGAAGGAAGAGAAATCTTGAAGGAACCACCATAAGAATTCAAAACGAACGAAGTAAAGGGGTGAATCACCGGTAAGAATTAGAGAACGAATGAAGATACTTGAGGGAATTTAGATACATGAGAATGAAGAAGTCATGAACTGATTAGAGGATATTTGAACGATGCATCAAAAGAATTCCAGAACGAGAGTTGAAAGCTGAGAATGAATAATTCTAAGATGATGGGCTACGCAGAATCAATCTGAAAAGACTCTTGAATTGCTCCGGATGGGTGAAAAGAATTCTCACAATCGAAAACAATTATGAGAGGATGACATCAAGCTAGAATCATGAATCTTTGAGAGAAACGGATAAGATTTGGAGGAAAACTCTTCTTCGGTCTTCAAAATCCGATAATGACAACGAAGAACACCACCATGAATTGTTGAGATACTCCGGGATGAAAATTAGAAAGGTTGAACCAACGATGAAAAGAATTTGAAATATCTTGAAGAAAGACATTTGACTGATGATAATTCATTCTTACGTCAAGCTTCGAAAGCCTTTAGGAATGGCTCCGGGAAAATTAGAAGAGTTAGGTAAGATCCTGGGAAAAGACCTGTGGGTTAGGGCCCACTCAAAAGAAAACACCGTTGAACGATTTTGAAGAGAGATTGCACCGGTTGAATTAAATAGCTTGAATGAGAGAAAAACTTGAAGTAACTCGAACGGATTAAGAAAGGAAACATGATTCTTCTGAGATATCTTGAGCACTCCGGACAAGAATAGAGGGAAGTGAACAATTAAGAGGTGCACCGATGTGGAAAAACATTTGAAACGAGGAAAAGAATATGATCAACACTGAAAGCTTGAATTGGATCCACCGGAGAAGAAACAACAATGGAGGATGATGAACTTGAAACTGTTGAGCATATTCATGGGAAATCACCGGATACGAACATTGAAAGAAAAGAATTGAAGAGACTTCACATGAATAAATGGATACTTGATTAAAATAAATGAGTCCTTGAAGAAAAGGGTGGGATGGCGGGAAAACAAAGACAACTTGGGACGGATGAAACAAACACCGTTGAGAAAACTTATAATTGATCTCGCAAATATTGAAATGATTGGATCCACTTGAAAAGAAGCACACCGGTTGGAAAGAATTGACATGACAATCTCAATGATCAAAAGGATTAGCACTCCCATAGAAATATGAGAACACCATTTAGGAAAGGTATGGAATCAACACTTGACATTGAAGCAACTCAAATACCACAACTCAAAACAAAACAAAGGATTGGCTTGCAGAATAATCCGGAAACAAACATATGATAGATCCCATATCGTATCATGTGTCTGTGGGAAAGATAAAACTAGAGCTACTTGAATTCCCACCTATAAACTCCCGAAACTTTCTGGTTATGCAATCTGGTGTTGGGGATACAGGGGAAGCAATATATATCTCACCCAAACTAACAATACCTACATCCAAGCTGTATCCATCCGTCAACACATAACCAAGAAACCTTCGGAAATCGTGTACCTCAACCTTCGAAAAGCATCCGTTATACAAGTTATGGCAATACTCCTGAACTCCCCAGTACTGGGTGACGTCGAGGTTATCTCACCAACAACTGGATAAAAGAGATTTTCGATGTCGGCAAAACTCAGGAATTCCGGAACTGCAACGATAAAATTGTGACGACAACACCTCGGAGCTCAACTCCCCGGGTCAAAGCCACATAAATAGACAGGAGGCACCAAGAACAATGTTCTCGTCACAAAACCATCGAAACGATTCCAAGATACCCGCGTGATCCTAAAATTTTTTAGTGAAATTTGAGGAGAGGAAAGACAAAACATCTACGTCAGGAGACCTCACCAGAGCGACGAAGGGGCTGAGGAGTAAAAAGAATCCCTACTCTCCGATATATATAATCCTAAGACTCAAAATAGTTTTTTCTAGACTCAACAACGGCCAACAATCAAGGGGGCTCCTATGGTCGGTCGAGGCTCTGATACCAACTTGTCACGCCCAATATGCGACCCTATCCAAAAGGAACTCAAAGGTCCCACCAAGGATAGACCCGCATATTGAAACGCTTTTGCAAGGTGGATATCATTACATCAACATTACATAATAGTTGGGGATACATACAAGAGGCATAGAATGCCACCCGAATACAACATCACAATACATAAGAGAATCTTCCAACTACGGATGAAACACAAATAGAAACTCAAACGACATCCACCCTGCTAGCCGAGGCTGCCGACCTGGAACCTATCCCCTGATCGAAGAAGTAGAAGAAGAACTCAACGCAAGCAAGCATCGCTCTCGCGTCAGGAGCATCGCGTAACCTGTACCTGCAACTATTGTTGTAGTAATCTATGAGCCACGAGGACTCAGGAATCCCATTACCATGGGTATCAAGACTAGCAAAGCTTAAAGGGAAATGAAGGGGTAAAGTGGTGAGGCTGCAGCAGCGACTAAGCATATATGGTGGCTAACATACGCAAATAAGAGCGAGAAGAGAGCAAAAGGAACGGCCGTGAAGCTAGCAATGATCAAGAAGTGATCCTGAACTCCTACTTACGTCAAACATAACCCAGAAACCGTGTTCACTTCCCGGACTCCGCCGAAAAGAGATCATCACGGCTACACACATGGTTGATGCGTTTTAATTCGGATCTAGTGTCAAGTTATCTACAACCGGACATTAACAAATTCCCATCTGCCTATAACAGCAAGCACGGCTTTCGAAAGATTATACCCTGCAGGGGTGTCCCAACTTAGCCCATGACAAGCTCTCGCGATCAACGAAGGAATAGACCTTCTCCCAGGAAGACCCGATCAGACTCAGAATCCCTGTTTACAAGACATTTTGACAATGGTAAAACAAGACCAGCAAGACCGCCTGATGCACCGACAATCCCGATAGGAGCTGCACATATCTCGTTCTCAGGGAAACACCGGATGAGACAGGCTACGAGTAAAACCAGACCTCGAGTTTCCCTGAGGGGTCCCCGCAGGCGGCTCGGTTCGGACCAACACTTAGACAAGCACTGGCCCGGGGGGGGGGGCTAAAATAAAGATGACCCTTGGGTTGGCCGACCCAAGGGAAAGGGTAGGTGGTGGTGAGGCAAATGGTAAAACCAAGTTTGGGCCTTGCTGGAGGAGTTTTATTCAAAGCGAACTGTCGAGGGGTTCCCATAAATCACCCGACCGCGTAAGGAACGCAAAATCCGGCAACATAACACCGGTATGACGGAAACTAGGGCGGCAAGAGTGGAACAAAACACCAGGCATAAGGCCGAGCCTTCCATCCTTTACCAAATATATAGATGCATTAATAATATAAGAGATATTGTGATATCCCAACCAAAATCCTGTCCACCATGGAGCAATCTTCAACTTCACCTGCAACTAGCAACGCTATAAGAGGGGCTGAGCAAAAGCGATAACATAGCCAAACAACGGTTTGCTAGGAAGGGTGTCAAAGGTTAGAGGTTCATAGCAATATGGGAGGCTTGATGAGCAAAAGATAGCTAAAGCAGCATAGCGATAGAACGAAGCAACTAGCATAGCAATGATAGTAGTGAGATCCAGGGTAGCGGTCATCTTGCCTGAAATCCCGCTAGGAAGAAGAACGAGTCCATGAAGAAGACGAACAGACGTAGTCGAACGAATCCTCACAATCACAACATTACCAGAACTAAGAAGCAACACCGGAAAGAAACAAACAACATGGTAAATGCACGAGCATAAACATGGCATGATCCACAAACAAGTATGATGTATGTCCGGTTTAATAAGGCATGGCATGGCAAAGTGCAACGAACAATACTACCAATTAAGTGGAGCTCAATATGCAACGAGTTGCATATTGACGAAACACCACATTGACATATTTAGTTCTCCCTCGTTTAGGTATACAACAATATTAAATGTTGTTAAACATGGCAAGAGGTGAAACATAAATAATCTACCTATCTAGGCAAGTTTAAGTGAGGCCGGAACAACAAACAACAATTCCGGAAATCCCCCAAGTGCATAAAATGAATTTGGGACTGTTCTGCCCTAAACACAATTTTAATGTTGTTAAACAGCAACATAAAGTGCACCATGTTAATCTAGGCATTTTTCCACCCCATTACCATATAAAGTTTATTAAATTCGGAGCTACGGTTATTTAGTTATGAAATAAATCATTTTAACATGGCATATTCGCAAATTAACACAAACAGCATTTTAAACATTTTAAACATGGATGAAAGTGGCAAAATATTAAACTAGATGAAATTCTAAGCATCTTACATATATAATTTGTTTTAATCCGATGCATGGTTAATTAATTATTGATGCATGAACATGGAGGGTTTTTCTGCAAATCTGTAAATCCCTGGAAATTGATTAAATCGCAGTTGAGGAAAAAAATGCACACGGGCTGAATCTGGACGGACGCCCAATAGAGGAAAAAGGCCGGGGCTGCTCACCAGGCCACTTGGGCCGGCTCGGTGGGAGAGGCAGGCCGGCAGGGCGCTGCTGGGCCTGCTTGCTGGTGGCCCACGCGGCTGCTGAAGCTAGGCCAGGGGTGTCGGCTGGCTTTGCGGTCAACGGGCACGAGCGAGCGGGCTGCTCCTTCGTTCCTGAAGAACCGCGACAACAGCAGCAGGTTTAGAGCGACGGAGAGCGGGAACGGCTGCCGGCGACGGGATCCGAGTGGAGAGGGTCTTGGCGAGACGCGGGGAGGCGGAGCTTGGCGCGGATCCATGGCGATGAGGAGGGGCACGGCGATGAGGAAGGTCGAGCGAGGCGGCTTGAGCTCGACGGTGACGTGAACAGAGAGAGGTGATGCTCGGGCAGAGGAGGCCTCGCACGGGCGACTTGGCGCGGGTCCTCGAGACGAGCTGTAGGTGGTCAACGCGAGCAGGGGCTCGCTGCAAGGCAGGGCGAGGCGGCGCTGGACTTGGGGCCCTGGCGGCGGGAGGGACTTGAAGCGCAGGAGGCAGCGAGGACGAACACGGGGAAGACGGATCCATCCGTTTCCCGGCTGGAACGGGTGCAAAATGGCAGCGAGGCGAAGCTCGAACATGGCGTCCATGGGGTTCCTGTGGGCAAAGGAAGAGAGAGTGGAGAGATGAGAGAGAGAGATGGTGAGATGGAAAGGGGGAAAAGAGAGAGGGCTGACGGGGCACTCATCTCCGGTGAGGCTGGAGCGTATAGGAGGCTAGGATGAGCGGGACGGTGATGGAGCACGAGGAAGCAGGGCTCGCGAGGGGCGCTCAGGGTTTGCGGAGGAGGAGCGGCGACGCGGTGCGCGAGATGAAGACGAGCAGGGGCGATGCAGATGAGGACCGGCGTCGGGGATGGCTACTTGGGATCGATCCCATCTCGATCTGGAGCTCCGGGCGCCAAGGAAGGAGAGAAAGGGAGTGGAGCGATGGGTTTGGAAGTTTCGGTGATGGCTGGTTGGAGCGAAGGGGAGCTGGGAGGATGCCGATGGGGGATTTGGTGGGGAGTGCGGCGGCGGGTGAAGGGACAAAGTCCCTAGATTTTAGGGTTAGGCTAGATTAGGTATGGGGTTGGTTTATATATAATAAAGAGAGTGGGTTTAGTCCGTCCAATCGTAATCGGGCGGTCGAGAATAAATAGGCTTGGGAAGCTCAAATAAGAAAATGGAGATGTTTTATAGATGTTAGGGGATGATTCGGATCCAACGGTAACGACAGAGCGGGTCGGGTTCGGGACAATTTTCGGACGCACACACGAGGGGGTCTGTGGTTGTGCAAAGAGGGGGTTGGGCTGAGAAGAGAGAGGAGAAGGCAGCCCGACAATAGTTTCCGGAGACCGAAAACGTCCGACGAATATACCGACTATATCGCGGTTATATATTTAACGGTTGGGCAGTCAAACGAACTCCGAATGCGATGAAACTTGGTAGGCGCTCTGTCTACACTATAATAAGATCGCACGCCAAGTTGCATCCCGTTTCGAGAACATTTTTATGCCACTTATAAAATAATATTTCGGAGGTGCCGCGGGCGTGTGCGAGTGTAGTCGGGGCTCAGAACGGACAACGGAGAGAATCGGGGAAACCCGGACGGATGCAAGTTTTATGAAAATGATGCCGATGCAATGCGCATGACGCTATGAGATGAGATGCATAACAAGAACAAAATGCAAAACAACAGACAAAACCCAACCACGGAGGAAATATCATATCGCATCTCCGGAAAAGGCAAGAGTTGGAGTTACGAATATGGAAGGTTGTATCCGGGGCGTTACACCTTCAACTCGGACGATAACCCCATCAACACCGCCTTCTCGGGTGCGCTCCCAATGCTTTGAACGCCCACCATCTGCCAAGTGGTCATCACCAAGACCCTCATCGACGGCGGCGCCGACCTGAACATGCTCTCGATGGAGGCCTTCAGCCTCCTCCATGTACCGATGGAACGGCTCCGACCTAGCAAGCCCTTCTCGGGCGTCAGAGGCGGTTCCTCCGGCTCCCTGGGGCAGATCCGCCTTCTTGTGACCTTTGGCACCCACGACAACTTCCGCACGGAGCTGATTAACTTCGACATCGCCCGCATCGGCCTCCCGTACTACGCCATCCTCGGATACACCGCCTTGGCTCAGTTCATGGCAGCGACCCATCCGGCCTACAACCTCTTGAAGATGCCCGGGAGCAGCGGCGTCCTCATCGTAGCTGGAGACACCAAGGATCCACTGCTCGCGCTCAAGCTCGCCCTCAAGACAACCGCTGCAGCGCAGCCTGCCAGCACAGACACCGCCAAGGCCAAGGAGGCTGTACCAACCAAGAAGAAGCAGTTGTTCACCCAAGACAAGGCGGAGACCAAGCAGGTGCCAGTTGAGGAAGACGGATCCTCAGACGCCACCTTCACCATAGGTGCCAACCTCGACCCCGTCCAAGAGGAGGCGATGGTGAAGTTCCTGTGCACTAACAAGGATGTGTTTGCATGGGAACCCAAGCAGCTAGCGGGGGTCCTAAGGCAGGTGATTGAGCATCACCTGAATGTGTGCCCCAATGTACGCCCCGTGAAGCAGAAAGCAAGGCGGCAGTCCATCGAGAAGCAAGCCTTCATCGTCCAAGAAACCCGCAAGCTAGAGGCAGTAGGTGTTATTCGCGAGGTTCGCTACCCCGAATGGCTGGCAAACCCTGTTGTTGTGCCAAAAAGGGAGGAAAGGAGTGCATGTGCGTAGACTTTACCAACCTCAACAAGGCATGCCCTCAAGATCCGTTCCTGCTCCCCCGCATTGACCAAATTGTCGACTCCACTACCGAGTGCAGCCTGCTATGTTTCTTGGATGCGTTTTTGGGTTATCACCAAATCAAGATGGTGGTATAAGACGTGGAGAAGACAGCCTTCCTGACCCCATGTGGGGTGTACTGCTACACCTGCATGCCATTCGGGTTGCGCAACGCGGGCGCAACCTTCCAGCGACTGATGCACATTGCCTTAGGCCGGCAGCTCGGGAAAAACGCCGAGGCTTACGTCGACGATATCATGGTGAAGTCTCGGGAGGCGAAGACCTTGATCCAGGATCTGGAGGAGACCTTCGCGAGCTTACGCAAGGTGGACCTGCGACTCAACCCGGAGAAGTGCGTGTCTGGCATTCCTTCGGGCAAGCTTCTGGGCTTCCTCGTGTCACACAGAGGGATCAAAGCCAACCTGGAAAAGGTCAAGGCAATCGAAGACATGAGTCCACCGCAAACCCTCAGAGAAATGCAGAAGCTCGCCGGCCGCGTGGCTGCGTTAGGACGCTTCATCTCCAAGTTGGGGGAGCGTGCCTTGCCGTTCTTCAAGCTGATGAAGAAGAAGGGCCCGTTTGAGTGGACACAGGAGGCCAACCAGGCGTTTCAAGACCTCAAGAAATACCTGACCAGCCCTCCAGTGATGGTGGTGCTGCGCCCTCTCGAGCCCTTGGTGCTCTACCTCGCCGCCAGACCCTACTCCGCCAGCGCAACTCTAGTGGCGGTCCGGGAGGAGCGCCAGGTCAAGGGTGGGTCACGACCAGCCACAGCCCCAGCCGCAGCGGCACAGGACCAAGAAGGCCTCGCGAGGTCCACGACCTCGGTAGATGGAGACCAACCTCAGCAGGAAGACGCCCCCAGGGCTGAAGATGCCGCGCCAGGCAACCAGGCACTAGGGGCTCCGTCATCTCAGAAGGTGCCTCACCCTCCGGAGGGCTAAGACCTCGTCAGCACACCCACCCTCATCAAACATCCGGTGTACTTCGTCAGCGCGGTGTTGCAGGATGCAAGGGCATGATACCCCATGCCTCAGAAGCTCTTGCTCGCGCTATTGGTGGCCTCGCGTAAGCTGCGGCACTACTTTCAAGGTCACGCCATCAAGGTCGTCTCGGCCTACCCATTGGAAAGGGTACTCAGGAGCCCCAACTCCGCTGGAAGGGTCCCCGAATGGAACATCGAGCTGCAAGCGTTTCAGTTGGAATTCAACACAACCAGGGTCGTCAAGAGAGCCGCACTTGCAGATTTTGTGGCAGAATGGATAGAGGCGCCAGGGCTCGAAGTAGGTGAGGATCGGTCACTTTCCCTAGGAAGTGAGGCACCAGATGGCTGGGTGGTGTAATTCGATGGAGCATTCTCGCGGGATGGCGCAGGAGCTGGCGCAGTGCTTATATCCCCCACTCAGGACAAGCTCTATTACGTCGTGCAGCTTTGTTTCTAGCAGCGCGAGAAGGTCTCCAACAACATAGCAGAATACAATGGCCTCATAGCAGGCTTGAATGCTGCAATAGCATTGGGGGTGAAGCGCCTCATCATCAAAGGCGATTCACGGCTCCTCGTCAACTTCTCCAACAAGGTGTACGAGCCAAAGGACAAGCACATGGAAGCGTATCTTGCGGAGGTGCGTAGGATGGAAAATCAGTTTTGGGGGCTGGAGTTGCAGCATGTGCCCCGCAACACCAACCAAGAGGCTGATGACATCGCTAGGAGGGTGTCCAGGCGGCTGCCTCAGGAGCCTGGTGTTTTCGAGGAACGGCTCTTCAAGCCATCGGCCACACCGTCACTTTCAAGCACAACACAGCCTTGGGAGGAACTCCCTCAGCCACCTGCCACAGGAGCCCCGGCCTGTGGCTCGACCTCGGGAGCACGCTTGCTCTTGGCGCTGGAGCCTCAGGAGGGATGCTGGACCACGGAATTCAAGGACTACCTGATGCAAGGGATGCTGCCAGTGAAAGAGGAGGATGCGGAACGCGTGGCCCAGGAGGCCACGGCCTACTGCATCCAAGACGGTGAGATATACCAGAAGCGACCAAATGATGTTTCCCTACATTGCATCTCGAGGGAACAAGGAAAGGAGCTGCTGGTAGACATACACGATGGAGATTGCGGGCACCACTCATCATCACGGGCACTCGTCGGCAAAGCATTTCGCAGCGGGTTCTACTAGCCTACATCACTCAACGATGCGACCGAGCTGGTGAAGTCCTGCGAGGCCTGCCAGTTCCACGCCAAGCAGATTCATCAGCCTACTCAGGGCCTGCAGACCATCCTGCTCTCATGGCCGTTCGTGGTCTTGGGGCTGGATAACTTGGGCCCGTTCCCCCGAGCGCCTGGGGGTTGCTGCTACCTCTACGTCGCCATCGACAAGTTCACCAAATAGGCAGAGGTGGAAGCCGTCCACACCATCCCAGCCGGCTCTGTAGTTAAATTCATCAAGGGCCTCATGAGCAGTTTTGGGGTCCCCAACCGCATCATCACCGACAACAGTTCGCAGTTCACTAGCAATATCTTCAAAACGTATTGTGCTAACCTTGGAACGCAGATATGCTACGCTTCGGTGGCGCACCCCCAAAGCAACGGCTAGGACGAACGCGCCAACACAGAGGTCCTGAGGGGCCTCAAAACCAGGACCTTCAAGAAGAAGCTGGAGGCCTGCAGCAGGGGCTAGTACGACAAGCTCCAGTCCGTGTTGCGGTCCATCCGCACTACCGCCACTAAGCCAACTGGCGAGACCCCGTACTTCCTCGTCTATGGAGCAGAAGCGGTTCTCCCTCATGAGGTCAGAGTCGCTCCATGCGGGTCCTAACCTTTGGCGAGGCACAGCAGGACACCATGCGTGGGATGGACCTCGTGCTGGGGGAGGAACACCGCCTTGAAGCTATGCTACAGGCAGCAAGATACCAGCAGGCGATGTGGCGGTATCTATCGGTGTTCTGGGAACGGGGGTCCCTAGACTTGCCTGCCTGCGGCCTGCGGCGTGGCTCAAGCAGTGGCCCAGTACGACCTGTCTTCATCCACCCAAGTTCAAGACCCTCGCGAGGGGCCAAGCCTCGCGGGGATGACGACGCAAGGCTTCCTTAGGGGCGGCCTCACCAGGCAGGCTCGCGAGGAGGCGGAGAGATCAAGGCAAGGAGTACCTCGCGAGGTGCTCGTGACGCAAGCCATGACGACCAAGACCAGGTGGGCGCCAGGCTGGCGCCACCCCGCGTAGTGTCCTCGTTTCCTCTTTGGTGCAAAGGGGGCAAGCGCAGGCACAGGGTACCAAGGCATCAGGCAAAGGTTTCCACATCGGTGCAACAAGACCAAGACCGGCTGGACGGAGATCACCGTGGAGCCCAAGATGGCGTCATCACCAGTGCCTTTGGCAGTCGAAGACCACCTTTAGTCACGATAGCTTGTACTAGTTGTCCCCCTTCAAAATGGCCGTTGTTGGCTCCCTTCCCGCTCAATATTTGGGAAGAGGGCCAGGGCCTCTAGAAATAGAGATAGCCACCAGAGTAGAAGGCAGCTGGATCTCATCTAGAGCCAACAAAGACGGATCGAATCCATCCCAAGTAGAACACCGCACCAGCTCAAGAACACCCCTCACAAGGCTGTTCTTCCTGTGTATTGTTCATCATCAGCCCCAGAGGCAGTCCACCACACCACACACTGGATTAGGGTATTACACCACAACAGTGGCCCGAACCAGTATAAACCTCGTGTCTCTTGCGTTGTTCATCTTGTAGCTTAGATTCGCGGTGAGGTTTTGGGGCGCGGATCGGTTGGGAGAAGATCTTCGTGCGCACCCCAGAGTTCGAACCTTAAGGGTTTTGCTGGAACCCGATATCCGACATTTGGCGCGCCAGGTAGGGGTGCGACGAAGTCCTCTTTCCGCCGGTCTATGTTCCACTACTTCATCACACCCATGTCCGGCGACCCGATGGCCAACGCCTACCGCTGGGTAGCATGGCCTGCCCATGCCATGCCACCTACCCAAGGTGACCTCAACCCCGCACCTCAGGTAGCCCGTGCTCCGCAGAACACTGCGGGGCGCGGGCAACGCGGTCAGGCGCCGCCTGCCCTCACTCCACGATAGGTGCGATCAGCAGCAAGGGCCTCAAACCACACCGCAGCCACGGCACCGCCCACCTGACAGGAACAAGCGAACATGAAGGCCGCGCTCATAGTGGCCCAGGAGCTTCTACGGTTCAGACTGCAGGAGTGCAGCTGTGACGTGCTGGTGGAGCTTGTCACCGAGCTCCTGGATGCCACTGCTTCGGGGGCGCCTCCTTTCTGTGTCCAGCTTCCACCCTAGGCCCCAGGCGGATCACACGACGGGCCCATCCGCACCGGCACGCCCTCATTCGTACCCCAGGGCTCCATCAACACAAGCTCGACCATCAGCGCCGGGCGTCAAGCTGTACCAACACCGCCCCCGGTGAACGAGGGCATGCGCATCGCCTCCTTCGGCCCGGGCAGGCCGCCGCCCTATCTCCCCAAGATAGTGCTCCGAGCCAAGCCGCGTGGAGCATGGGGCACTACAGCGAAGTCTTCGGGGCGGCGACCTTAGAGGCTTAAGTGCCCCACATCGTGGATTGGAAATACGCACCGGAGGAAGACCATGTCTCGTTCCTTGGGCCAGGCTGGGAGGAAGAGACGCCAGAAGCCGAGCCTTTTCAGGAGCCCCAAGGAAGCCTCACCAACCGCACTAGCAGCAGCAGCTATCGGGTACCGCTAATTCCTCAGGAGCAAGCTTATGCTAACCATGGGTCGCAGGAAGTTCACATCACTATGGTGGAAGGTTGCCCCAGCTCGGCAGCCTCCCTTCCATCAGGAGGGGTGCACTGGGGGCTGCAGGAGAGGGGCCGAGAGTCAGGCCACTCCCCACAGCGCATGGAGCAAGGTGTTTTCCGGAGGTAGGCCCTCTGCCGGGGAGGTGCTACAAAGCCTGCCCCCGGCAGAGGACCCGTGGTCGTTGGGGGAACCGCTGGCATCCCCTTTACCCCATTGGCGTCGTCCTTTGTTTCCGGTCGCCGTCAATGGTGGTCGAGGGTGGCGCAAGGCGGGGCACTCATCTGGTGATATGAAGCAAGGTCGGTACCTATGAAGAAGGCGAAGTGCCTGTGAAGCTCGCCGCCCGTGACACTCTCACGTAATTATGAGTGGGACTGTACATGCCCCGGAGTCTCCGGAGAGCCGCCCTCGGGCCTCGGGGGCTCCCTCCCGTGCCCAGTGGCAGCACTTAGCTCCGTGCTAGTGAGAAGACATCAAAGACTAGATTAGGTGCCGGACGCGGCCTTTTGCTTTTTGCCTCCCCCTTTCTGTGGTCGAGTATCCTCACTTCGGATTTAAGTTGAAGTTGAATTTGTGTTTGTGTATGCGGGGAGGGGTGTCTTGTCTTGTTCGCGTGATTTCTCGTGTTCCGGTTTCTGCCCAAGTTGGAATTCACACTAGATGCCTCCCCCTCACGAGCCACTCGCTGGCGGGGCTGGGTTCAGTGCACCCGCACGTGCCATCCTGCGGCCAGTACTTGCTCTCCTGAGACTCTGGCCACATGGTCAGCAGGTCCCCCCAGAGGACCCTCGAAGGATCGCAGCCTCGCAAGCCAACCCCAGGCTTGCCCGGGCTAAAGGTAAATCACAGTAACTAACCCGTCACAGGGCCCGTAGCATCATACAGGTGCACCTTCAGTGTCGTTCCTAAAGGCGTATGGACAACGATCTTTCTTACATGAGGGGCTCCCCCTCCCAAAAATGCTCTTACAACCTTCAGGGCCACGCCCAAGCTTTTTGTGTGCAGGATAAACAACAAGGGGGTACAGGATAAGTCAGACATATCACTCACCACATCCTCTTGGTCGCCTCCGGAGGCATCACTGGCGCTGCTGTCACTATCACTGGCATCGCCACCGCCGTCATCAATGCATTCTTCACCGCCGTTCACCACGTCACCTTCATCCGCAGCAACTACCACCCCGTCATCATCAGAGGCGAAGGCCCTGACAAGTGCATCCATGTTGTCCTCCACCCACCGAGCCAGGTCGCCTCACATGGCCACGGGCACCGGAGCAATGACGGCGTCGAAGTCGAAGTGAGGATCTCTATCCTGTAGATGGCTGAAGACACGGGAGAATGCACGCCTGAGCAGCCTGCGACCCCTCTCTTCGACGAGCTGGCGAGCTCTCTCAGAGCGGTTCTCCAGATGCGTCACCATGTTAGTGAAGAACTCGAGATGGCCAGCATAGTTGGTCACATGAGGTCGCGAAGCGGTTGCGTCGCAGATATTGCCTAGGGCCACGGTGGCCTTGTCCCTGAGCGTTTGTAGCATGGGGCCATGCATGTGCTCTAGCGTCTGCAACTGGCGAATCTCATCTCTGTTCTGCCGTGCAATGGACTCGGCGTCATCGACCCTCCGTTGGAGAAGAAGCAGCTCGGCATGGGAGGAGGCCAACTCAGCCTGCGCCACGACCAGGGCGGCTGCGGTGGTCTCCGCGCGCTACATCGCTTCAGTCAACTTGGTCCTGAGAGCGACAGTCCTGCCCGTAGCCTCGGCTTCAACGAGCTCCAGCCTCTCGCCATACTCGCACACAAGACCCGCTTTTGAACTTCCTCCACGCGGCGGTTGACCTCTTCTTGGATTCGGGCCTCCTGCGCGCCAACATCATCCTCCACCTGGGTAACCTGGCGCTCCCTCGTCTCCAACCGTTCAAGGTCGAGGTTGCGCTCGGCAGCCTTCAGCGTCAGTGCTTCCTTACGCTTCCGGAGCTCCTCCTCTTTGACGGGCATCCCCTTCAGCGATGCAAGGGAGGCTCGGCGTAGCTCCACTTGCTGCTCCAGGGAAGTGCTCCAGGCTTGGAGCTCCCACGCGCCCTTCTTCGCGACCTCGCGTCGTCGGTTTGCTTCTCGAGCCTCCTACATAGCTCGGGAGTAGGCCTCATGCGAGGCTGCAAGGGATGCCTTAGCCTTCGCGTTGTCAAGCTCGCACTAATTACACGCAAGGTTGACTGCCACCTTCAGCTTGCGCCGCTCCTCGCCCAGCCGCAGGCCTTGGGCTTCAAGACACGCGTCCACATTCGCGAGCTCTCCACCAAGCTGGCCCATCACGTCTGTCGCCTTTCAGAGGAACTCTTGGCGGATGATGCTGCGCTCCCGCGCTCGCTCAAGCACGTCGTTGATATCGTCCTCCGCCACCGGCATTGGCGGAGGGCCCTGGAGTGATTCGCCCCCTCTCGGTAGGGGGTTGGGGGATGGCGCCCCCACAATCGCCGAGCGGGCTCCATGAGGGGCCCAGGCCAGCGCTGATCCATCCCCAGAAGAAGAGCTGAGGACCGACTTCAACCATTCGCCGTCAATAACCAGAGGAGGAGCCCGGGGCAAGCTGGTCGCGCCCCGGGCAAAGTCGCGAAGGAAAGGCGGCGAGCGCACGGGCTCAAGGCACCCTACGGGTCGGCTCATTTCTCCGGCCGAACTCGCGTCAGGGGCAACACGCAAGCTCGGGACGCACAAGGCCGGCGATGAAGGCGAGGCCTGAGGAGGTGGCTTCTTAGCTGACTCCACAGACTTGACAGGAGGGATCCTGAAGGGCCACAGTCAGCAAATGGAGCAGCGAATGAGGAATTACAAGAACGAGGGACTTACTCATCTATGGCGAAGTACTTCCTATGCTTCAGCGGCCGGCAGGGGCGCTTGCTGCCGCTTGAAGGCTCCTTCTTCTTGCGGAGGGCGTCGAAGTCTATGCGGAACCGGCTCAAGCTCTCAACGTGAGGTCGGGCGCGTCGCGTGGATGAAGAAGCACCAAGGCGACCTGCCTCAAGGGTGCCAGGCTGGGAGGAGAAAGCAGGCGCCACTTCCTGATGGTCTGCTGAGGCCTCGGAGGCTCTGGCCTCGGGAGCCGCAGGTTGCACCACCTCATCAGCTACCGCCTCAGGACGGGCTTCGCAAACTCTGGAGGACAATGCCTTGGGAACCCCACACGACATCGGCATCTCGGCACCAGATCCCCTAGCCTCCAGCGATGCTTGCCTCCCTGCACCACCTCCTGAGGCAAGATCGGTGTTGGCGATGGGAAAGGGGGCCACGGCGATGGGATTCTCGTGAGGCCCCATGAGGCTAGCCGGGCGGAACTCCCATTCGTCGAAGTGAGGCATCTACCTCTCGAACTTGGCTCTGCCCAAGCAGAGATACATAAGGCTACCCCCATGTCGGATATCACCCAGCGAGGGGTGGCCGGTCAAGACCTCCAGCACCTTCTTCAGCATTTCAGGCGCCAGCTCCATATCCTAGAGCCTCATGCGGTCCTGATGCCCAGTCAGGGCCCACATCGACCGGAAGTGGCGCTGGAGAGGAGCAAGGCGACTCTGGAGGAACTCCTTCACCACCTGGGGCACCGTCACACCGAGCGCTCTCAACCTCCCAAATCGGCGCCAGATAAAGGAGAGCTGGGGGCTCACGAGCCTCTCGTGGCCCCAGCCCGGATTGGGGATAGCATGCAATGTCATATGCGCGAGCAGGGGGCTGGGCACTCCGACATCCACATAAAGCCATCGCATCCGGAACCCACTCATCGAAGGTGAAAGACTAAAATCAATCCCCGAGGCCGCCGTCTCTGCCACGGCCTGGAAGCTCACGCACCCCGAGCACTGCAACGGGTTAGTCAGGCACATGGAGAAGAAGTGGCGCAGGAGGGCAATGGAAGGAGCAATGCCCACCATGGCTTCGCAGACAAAGGCGAAGACAGCAAGAAGGGTAACAAATTGAGGGTCGAGATGCATCATGTGGATCTGATAGTGGGAACGCACTACATTAAAAAAGGCGGAGAAAGGAGGAACCAGGCCAGCCCACAGGGCGTCGACGAAGAATCGAACCTCCATGATGATCCTGTCGACAGAGGCATGGGACGCAGGCCAGGCCATCGTCCTTCCACACTCGTTGAAGCTGGAGGCGAGGGCGGAGCGGACCTTGTCCAAGGCTTCCAGGTTGAGTATCAACGACCGGCCGACGGCGGGCATGATTGCCGGAGGCGAGATGGACTAGGGTGTGGGCTTCTCTCCTTTCTCCTTATTTGTTGGCGCCATGGCAACGGAAGGGGAGCAGAGCTCAAATCAGATTGGAAAAGGAAACAGAGGTCAGAGGAAGAAAGGGGAACATGAAGCATGTGGGCAGCAAAGAGGGAATAACTGTGTAGGACTTCATGGCCGCCTAGCTAGGCAGATATCAGGGGGATCCTGGGGAAGCGGAGACGCCCACGTCCAACCAACAGCCACGCGGTGACCAAGGCCGCAGGCTGTTGGGGCCCGCGGCGCTCCGCACTTGCCCTTTGGCATCGCTGCATAAGCCAAGTCTGAGCGCGCCTTAGGCCAGGGGGCTACTGTCGGTGTTCTAGGAACGGGGGTCCCCAGACTTGCCTGCTTGCAGCCTGCGGCGTGTCTCAAGCAGTGGCCCAGTATGACCCGTCTTCATCAACCCAAGTTCAAGACCCTCATGAGGGGCCAAGCCTCGCGGGGCGGACGACGCAAGGCTTCCTCAGGGGCAGCCTCACCAGGCAGGCTCGCAAGGAGGCGGAGAGGTCAAGGCAAGGAGTACCTCGCGAGGTGCTCGTGACGCAACCCATGATGACCAGGACCAGGTGGGCGCCATCCCGTGTAGTGTCCTCGTTTCCTCTTTGGTGCAAATGGGGCAAGCGCATGCGCGTGGTACCGAGGCATCAGGCAAAGGTTTCCATATTGGTGCAACGAGACCAAGACCGGCAGCACGGCAGGACAGAGATCACCGTGGAGCCCAAGTCGGTGTCATCACTAGTGCCTTTTGGTAGTTGAAGAGCAACTTTAGTCAGGATAGCTTGTACTAGTTGTCCCCCTTCAAAATGGCCGTTGTTGGCTCCCTTCCCGCTCAATTTTGGGAAGAGGACCAGGTCCTCTATAAATAGAGATAGCCACCACAGTAGAAGGCAGCTGGATCTCATCTAGAGCTAACAGAGACAGATCGAATCCATCCCAAGTAGAACACCGCACCAGCTCAAGAACACCCCTCACGAGGATGTTCTTCCCCTATATTGTTCATCATCAGCCCCAAAGGCAATCCACCACACCACACACTAGATTAGGGTATTACACCACAACGGTGGCTCGAACCAGTATAAACCTCGTGTCCCTTGCATTGTTCATCATGTAGCTTAGATTCACGGCGAGGTTTTGGGGCGCGGATCGGTAGGGAGAAGATCTCCGTGCGCACACCAGAGTTCGAACCTTAAGGGTTTTGCCGGAACCCGATATCCGATAGTATCACTGTCGCAACATTCGCCCCAGGACTCTCGAGGTAGGTGACCTCATGCTCAGGCGGGTGCTCTCCAGGGAAGGGCTGCATAAGCTCTCTCCCATGTGGGAGGGCCCGTTCAAGGTTGTCCATGTTTCTAGGCCTGGCGCCATGCGCCTGGAGACTCGGGAAGGGGTGCCCGTCCCAAATGCCTGGAACATTCAGCACCTCCGGAAGTTTTACCCCTGAAGAATGGCCAAGTGCCTGTGAAGAAGGCCCGGTGCTTGTGAAGCTCGCCGCCCGAAGAAAGTCCCTGTGCTTGTGAAGCTCGCCGCCCATGACACTCTCACCTAATAATGAGTTGGGGCTGTACAGGTCCCGGAGTCTCCGGAGTGCCACCCTCGAGCCTCGGGGCCCCCCGCCCATGCCCAGTGGCAGCACTTAGCTCCGCACTGGTGAGAAGATGTCAAAGACTAGATTAGGTGCCGGACGCGGCTTTTCATTTGCTTTCCGCAGTTGGCTTGTTCTCCCTTGTTTGAACCTTTATTGAAGTTGCTTCTAGTGTTATTTGCCTTCTCCTGCCCCTGTTCTCTGTTTTCGGCTTTTGTCTGACTCGCTCTCTCTCACACAAACCTCGCGAGGGGGCTGCGCAGGCGCCCTCGTGAGCCTTTCCTCTCCTTATTTTCACGAGGCTCCCTCATTCGAGTTCAAAGCAGGAGCACCCCTCCCGGTCCATGCCCCTCGGGCATCGTGACGCAAAGCATCGGGCCATAGCCGGCAACCCTCGTGACCAAGGTTCGCAAATGATTCTCCCAATAGATTTTTTGCAGCTCTGAAAGCACCCCGCGAGGCCTAAAGCAGGCACTTCATGAGACGGAAACTACTACAAACGTCCCGAGCTAAGTGGTTCCTACGTGCAGGCACATAATAGTGACATCATAACACAACACAGGAACAATAAATGCAGTACGATAATCAGGGGATCATAGTCTGTGGCACACCCCCACGGGGCTCCATACTTCTCTCTCTCGATGCAGGAAAAGGAGGAAAACAAAATAAAAACAGCGCGCACCTTGTGACAGCACGCAAGGAGGGATCTGCGTCATCCTCCCAAGCTCAATTAGACCCCGCCTCGCGCTTCACTGGGGCGGAGTGACAGGACGACCCACTACCGCCCTCGAAGAGGGCGCGGTGGCGTGGTGGCTGATCGCGGCCACCGCTGGAGGAGCTGTCGCTGGAGGAGGAGCCGCGGAAGCTTGACGCGCTGTGGTCGCCGCCGAGAGCGGGTTTGCCTTCGCCCTCGTCATGACCGTCTCCAAGGCCGAGCACCTCGTCGCCGTCGTCGTCTTCAGGGTAGCACCCAACACGGCGGCCATCTTCTCTGAACACCCTCACTTAGAGGGTCGCGTCGCCGTCATACTTGAAGTGGAGGTTGCACCGCCTGCCCAGGCCACCCGCCCGGGCAAACATCTGCCAGCCCCGGGCTAGGGCCACATTGCCGGTGACGGAGATCTCAACCGCGACCCAGGAGGAACTGCTGCAGCAGCCGTCCGCCTGCAACCAAAGCCCGCCGGGGCCAACGGCCGGCAGTTCACCGGTGAAGAAGCGAGGGAGCTGGAGCCAGTTGCCGGCCGGGTTGTCCGACCACACAACGAACTCCAATAGCACCTCTGCCGAATGGAAGCACAGCCAGGGAGGCTGCGCAGCCACGGCATGCCTTCCCCCACCAACCGGTCTGCCTCGACATGGGCGGCCAACACCGCGTGAAGGACAACCGCCGCGACCACGGGAAGCCACGGCAGGGGTCGCGGGATGCTTGCGAGGATGACCGTGGCCGTGCTTGGGTGGAGGAGAGCCAGGCCCTTCCTGGTGAGCCTTCCCCTTCTCCGCGGCCGAGAACCTCTTCACGGGCGCCATGGGATGCTGTGAGCAACAGGAGCAAGGAGGGAGAAGAAGCAGGCAGAGAAGGAGGAGATGGGGAGCGGGGGCTTTCGCCCCTCCCCATTTATAGCTCAAGGGAGGCCAACTGTCGACCACCACGATCACAGGTAATGATGACTCTTCTTGCATGCAGCAGGGACTCGACAAATCGGGCAGTTGCCGATGCAGCGTGGGGAAGCGGAGACGCCCACGTCCAATCAATTGCCACGCGGCGACCAAGGCCGCAGGCTGTTGGGGCCCACGGCGCTCCGCACTTGCCCTTTGGATTCTCTGCTAAGCCAAGTCCGAGCACGCCTTGGGCCCGAGGGCTACTGTCGGCGTTCTGGGAATGGGGGTCCCCAGACTTGCCTGCCTGCGGCCTGCAGCATGGCTCAACCAGTGGCCCAGTATGGCCCGTCTTCATCAACCCAAGCTCAAGAAACTCGCGAGGGGCCAAGCCTCGTGGGGCGGACGATGCAAGGCCTCCTCAGGGTGGCCTCACCATGCAGGCTCGCGAGGAGGCGGAGAGATCAAGGCGAGGGGTACTTCACGAGGTGCCTGTGACGCAAGCCATGACGATCAAGACCAGGCGGGCGCCAGGTGGGCGTTAGCCTGCGCAGTGTCCTTGTTTCCTCTTTGGTGCAAAGGAGGCAAGCATAGGCGCGGAGTACGGAGGCATCAGGCAAAGGTTTCCATATCGGTGCAACAAGACCAAGACCAGCAGGACGGTGGGACAGAGGTCACCGTGGAGCCCAAGACAGCGTCATCACCAGCACCTTTGGCAGTCGAAGACCACTTTTAGTCAAGATAACTTGTACTAGTTGTCCCCGTTCGAAATGGCCGTTGTTGGCTTCCTTCCCGCTCAATATTTGGGAAGAGGACCAGGGCCTCTATATATAGAGCTAGCCACCACAGTAGAAGGCATCCCATCTGAGGCCAAGTTCATCCACACCACCACGAGAACACCTCTCCTCGCGAGGCTGTTCTTCCTCTGTACTACTCATCATCAGCCCAAGAGGCAATCCACCACACCACACACTGGATTAGGGTATTACACCACAACGGTGGCCTGAACCAGTATAAACCTCGTGTCTCTTGTGTTGTTCATCGATCTAGCTTAGAATCACGGCGAGGCTGTGGGCGTGTTTCGTTAGGGAGAGATCTTCACGCGCACCCCAGAGTTTGAACCTTATGGGTTTTGCTGAAACCCGATATTCGACAGATGCCTTCTATGGTGGTGACTAGGCTATACTTATATTGGCCTTGGTCCTCTTCCGCAAAACTTAGGCGAGAAGGGATCCCATAGTGGCCAATTTTGAAGGGGCACAAGTAGTACATCTTATCCTGATGAAAGGTAGTCTTCACCTACAAAGCTTCTAGTCGTGACATAGTGGTGGGCTCGATGATGAAATCCATCATGCCATCCTGGCGGTCTTGGTCTTGTTGCACGCAAACGGTAACCTTTGGTTGATTCCTTGGGACTCTGCGCCTGCGATTGCCTCGTTAGCACCGAAGAGGAAACCTGCCACTCTGCACCCTCTAGCGCGCCTGGCCTTGGTCGTCATGGCTTGTGTCACCTCAACCTCATGAGGTGAGTGCTTGCATAGAAATCTCTGCTCCTCAGGAGGCCGCCTGGGGAAGACGCTCCTTCAGAAGGTCTTGGTGTCGTCCGCCTCATGAGGCTTGGCCCCTCGCAAGGGTCTTGACTTGTCGATGCTGAAGATGGGATGTACCAGGCCGTCGATGGAACCATGCCGTGGGCTGCAGGCAGGAAAGTTTGGGTGCCCTAGTTCCTAGAATGCCGACAGTAGCCCCCGGGCCCAAGGCGCGCTCACACTTGGCTTCGCGGTGAAGCCAAAGTGTAAGTGTGAAACACTGCGGGCCCCAATCGCATGCGGACCGAGTCAACGCATGGCGCTTGATAGGACGTGGGCGTCTCCGCTTCCCCATGCTGCCTCGGCAACCATTTGACTTGACAACTGCCTGCTGCATGGAGAGAAACCATCATTACTCGAGATCGTGGGAAGCCGGTGATTGGCCTCCCTTCGGCTATAAATGGGAGAGGGGGCAGCGCCCCCAGCCCATCTTCGTCTTCGCGCCCCTTGCTTCTTCTTCTTATTGCTCCACTGTCTTGCTAGAGCATCCATGGCACCGATGAGGAGGTTCTCTGCCGCGGAGAAAGCTAAGTCCCCCAAGGAGGGACCGCCCTCGCCCCCGCCCAAGAGGAGCCGCGCGCGCCCCCGCTAGTATGCTGCGACACCAGTAGTGGCACCCCATGGGCGTGGATGTCCTCCCTCAAAGGTCGGCGCTGCCTCCAGCGGCCTTGGGGGTACATCCTCCCACGGCAGGAGTCACCGCGGCCAGGGGAGCCAGTGCGAGAATGTGAGGTGTGTAGTGGCCGTCCGGCCACCACGCCCGCGGTCCCACTCAGCCGACACACCCCCGGAGTTTGTGGTGTGGGCGGAGAGGCCCGCAGGCGCCAGGCTCTAGCTCCCGCACTTCTTCGTGAGCGTGCTGCCAGCCGGGGGGCCTGGTGGTTTCTGGCTTTCAGGCTGATGACTGCTGCAGCAAGGCCACATGGGTGGATACCGAGGTCACGGCCGCCGGCAACATGTTCCTGAACCGCAGGTGGCAGTCGTTTTCCCATGCACAGGACTTGCACGGGAGGTGCACCCTCCACTTCAGGTACGATGGCATCACGACCCTTTATGTGAGTATATTCAGGGAGGATGGTCCGCGTGCAAGGTGTTGCCCGGAGAGCGACAGCGATGATGGAAGTTACAAATATGGCGGACAGAGGGGCGGTATCATTGCTGGTGATGAGCTCGCCTTTGGCGATGGTCGTGCCACCTCTAGCAGCAGCGGATCTTCCTCCGCGGAAAGCTCTAGCGACGGCGACCTCGGCGAGCCGCCGCGTCATTGGGCTCGGACCAGGAGGGGAGACGAGCTGCGTTGCTGCCACGCCCCGGTGAAGCGGGAGGAGGACTTCGGGTGAACCCGAGCGCTTCTAGGGCCAGGCCTCAGGAGGTGCCGTCATCACGCACTTGCTTTTGTTCCTTTCTTCCTACTGCAAAAAGGAAGTAGAAGGCCCTACTAGGGCATGTAATGAACTATGGCGCTTGCGCCGTTACGTTACTGTTTCTATGCTGCATCCTGATATTCGTGTTGCCGTCGATTGTGATTGGGATGACTTAGCTAAGGGTTGTTGTGGTGAACTTCCTTGCCGCGGGAGTGCGCCTTGCCGAGAGGTGACCCAGAGTCGCCAGGCCTCAGGGGCGCCCTTGCAGCTGTAGGATTAGGAAGCTTCGGAGGCGTAGTGCCAGCGAGCTTGTTCGAGAGCGTCACACGAGGAGAATATGCCACAAGGCCAGGGAACTGAGGCTTTGGCGAGGTGTGTTCGCGGGCAAGCCCGAAGCGTACGCACCTGCCCAGCCCCCGCGCGTAGGACGCGTGACGAGGAGCGATGGGCAACTGCCACTCCCCCCGAGGCAAAACCTAATAGAACGAACGATGCAAGGAGAAGAAAGATTACCAACCCTCAAAAAGAGATGCTAAACACTACAAATTTCATTAAAGAAGTTGCAAACCAGATACGGAAAGCAAGCAAAAGAACAGCCGCGTACGACACCCATTCTAGTCTTCTCACCAGTGTAGATCTAAGTGCTTCCACTAGGACGTGGGCGGGAGCCACCGTGAGGCCCAAGGGCGACGCTCAGGAGACTTCGGGGCTTGTACAACCCCAACTCGTTATTACGTGAGAGTGTCACGGGCGGAGACCTTCATAGGCGCGGGGCCTTCTTTATGGGTAGAACTTCTGGAGGTGCTGGATGCTCCAGGCATTCTGGATCGGGACCCCGTCCTGTGTCTCCAGGCGCATGACACTAGGCCTAGAGACACGGGCGACCCTGAATGGGCCCTCCCACATGGGGGAAAGCTTGTGAAGCCCTTCCCAGGAGAGCACCCGCCTCAGGATGAGGTCACCCACCTTGAGGGTCCTGGAACAGATGCTTTAGAAGTGGTACCGCCGCAGCGCCTATTAGTACCTTGCAGCTTGGAGCGAGGCCTGGCGGCGGCATTCCTCCCGCAACATAAGGCCCATCCCCCACGAGGCCTCCTGGCACGCCTCGTCAAATTCGGGGACCCACGGGGAGCGATGCTTGACCTTGTGAGGGAGGACTGCCTCGTCTCCGTAGATGAGTAAGAACGGAGTCTCGCATGTGGGCTTGGTCATGGTGGTGCGGATGGGCCACAACACGGATGGTAGCTCGGCGAGCCAGCCCCTGCCGCGAGCCTCGTGATTTTTCTTGAAGCTCCTTCCCTTGAGGCCCCTCAAGACCTCCGCATTGGCGCACTCGGCCTAGCCATTGCTCCGCGGGTGCGCCATCGAAGCATAGCATATCTGCATCCCAAGGTTAGCACAATATGTTTTAAAGAGGTTGCTCGTGAACTGGGAGCCATTGTGGGTGATGATGCAGTTGGGTACCCCGAAGTGGCTCACGAGGCCCTTGATGAACTTGACCATGGAGACAGCCTGGATGGTGCAGACGGCTTCCACCTCTTCCCACTCGGTGAACTTGTCGATGGCGACATAGAGGTAGCGGTAGGCCCGGGCGCTCGAGGGAATGGGCTCAGGATGTCCAACCCCTAGACCGCAAATGGCCAGGAGAGCACGATGGTCTAGAGACCTTGGGCGGGCTGGTGGATCTGCTTAGCATGGAATTGACAGGCTTCACAAGATCTTACCAATTCATCAGCGGTGTTCAGTGATCTGGGCCAGTAGAACCCACTGAAGAACGACTTTCCCACAAGGGTGCATGATGAGGAGTGATGCCCGCAATCCCTACTGTGTATGTTGGCCAACAGCTCGCACCCTTGCTCCTTGGAGATGCATCACAGGGAAACGTCGTTTGGGCGCCTTTGGTAAAGATCGCCGTCCTGGATGCAGTACGCGGTGGCCTTGCAGGCCACCCGCTCCGCATCTTCTTCCTTCTCCGGCAGGGTGCCCTGAAGCAGGTACGCCTTGAACTCCTCGGTCCAGTACCCCTCCTGAGGCTCGAGTGCGAGGAGCAGATGACCCCTGAGGCCGGGCCACAGGTTGGGGCTCCTGAGGTCGGTGCCGCGGGCAGCTCCTCCCGAGGCAGCGCTGGCCCAACAGTTGGGGGAGCTACCGATGGCTTGAAGAGCCGCTTCTCGAAGACGTCGGGCTCCTGGGGGAGGCGCCGGGATGCCCTTTTGGCGATGTCATCTGCCTCCTTGTTCATGTCGCGTGGTACATGCTGCAATTCCAAGCCCAAGAATTGTTTCTCAATTTTGCGTACCTCCTCGAGGTATGCCTCCATGTGCTCGGCCTTTGGCATGTACTCCTTGTTGTAGAAGTTGACGAGGAGCTCGGAGTCGCCCCTAATGGTGAGGCGCCTAATCCCGAGAGCAACCATGACCTTGAGCCCAGTGATCAGGCCCTCGTACTGGGTGATGTTTTTGGAGACCTTCTCACTATGCTAGAAGCAGAGTTGCACGGCGTGGTTGAGCTTGTCTTGGGTAGGCGAGATGAGCACAGCTCCAGCTCCTGCGCCCTGGCGCACAAACGCGTCGCCGAAGTACATGACCCAGCCGTCAGGTGCCTCTTCTCCCAGAGTGAGAGAGTGGTCCTCACCTACCTCTTAGCTAGGTGTGTCAGTCCATTCAGCCACAAACTCTGCGAGGGCGGCACCTTTGATGACTCTTGTTGTGTTGAACTCCAACTGGAACGCATGCAGCTCAATGTTCCACTCGGCGACCCTCCCGGCGGCGTTAGGGCTCCAGAGCACCCTCTCCAGGGGGTATAGTAAGATGACCTTGACGGGGTGGCCTTGGAAGTAGAGATGCAGCTTCCTGGAAGCCACAAGGAGCGCAAGGAGGAGCTTTTGCGGCATGAGGTAACGTCCCCGTGCGTCGCGCAGCCCTGTGTTGATGAAGTAAACTGGATGCTCGACGAGGGAGGAAGCATCCGACGGGTCTTGCTCCTTCTGAGGTGGAGAAGCCTCAGGAGCCTTGTCCTATGGAGGGCCCATTGTTGCCTCAGGATCCCCAACTTCAGGAGCCCCATTGCCTGACGGGGCGGTCGAGGCCTTAGGTACACCGTCGTGAGGCCGCAGCGCCTTGGCCGGGTGCGGGGTGCCGCGCCATGCACCCTTGGCCACATGCTCCTCGCGGACCACCACGAGCGCCATGCTGGCTAAATGAGGCGTGGTGGCCAGGTAAAGCACCAGGGGTTCAAGAGGGCGAGGCGCTACCATCACCGACGAGCTGGTGAGGTACTTCTTGAGGTCTTGGAGAGCCGCGTCCGCCTCTGGAGTCCATTCAAATAGGCCATTCTTTTTCATCATCTTGAAGAATGGGACGGCGTGCTCGCCTAGCTTGGAGATGAAGCACCCAAGCAAAGTCACGCAACCCGCTAGCTTATGCATTTCCTTGAGGGTTTGCAGCGGGCTCATCCTTTCTATTGCTTTAACCTTTTCTAGGTTGGCCTCAATCCCTTTGTGTGACACAAGGAACCCCAACAGCTTGCCGGATGGGATGCCGAACACACACTTCTCCATGTTGAGCCGCAACTTCACCTTGCGCAAGTTGGCGAACGTATCCTCCATATCTTCAACAAGGGTTCTCGCCTCACGGGACTTGACCACTATGTCATCGACATAAGCCTCGGCGTTCTTCCTGAGTTGCTTGCCCAAAGCGATGTGCATCAGCCGTTGGAAGGTTGCTCCGGCATTGTGCAACCTGAATGGCATGCAGGTGTAGCAGTACACCCCGCACGAGGTCAAGAAGGTCGCCTTGTCCACGTCCTCCACCACCATCTTGATCTGATGATGCCTGAGAAAGCATCCAAGAAGCACAACAGATCACATTCGGTGGTGGAGTCGACAATCTGGTTGATGCACGCAAGGGGGAAAGGTTCTTGAGGGCAAGCCTTGTTCAGTCTCATGAAGTCAACGCACATGCGCTCCTTCCCACCCTTCTTGGGGATGATAACTTGGTTCGCCAACCAATCCAGGTGCCGCCCTCCCAAATAACGCTGGCCTCCAGCAGCTTGAGAGTCTCCTAGACGATGAACGATTGCTTCTCCGGGGCCTGACACCGCGCCTTCTGCTTCATGGGGCACGCGTTGGGGCACACCATGAGGCGATGCTTGATCACCCCGCGGAACACCGACCAGGTCCGTCGCCTCCCATGCAAACACATCCTTGTTCGCGCGGATGAAGCCAACCAACGCCTCCTCCTGATCACGGGGGAGGCGGGCGCCTATGGTGAAGGTAGCACCCGACTTCCCGTCGTTGTCGACCGGCACTTGCTTCATCTCGGCCCAATCTTGAGAGAACAATTGCTTCTTCTTAGCCGGGGCAGCCCCCGGTTAGGGAGTCCTGGATTAAGGGGTCCTCGGACAGCCGGACTATATACATGGGCCGGACTATTGGGCTATGAAGGTACCAGACAGAAGACTCCTTCCCATGTCTGGATGGGACTCTCCTTGGCGTGGAAGGCAAGCTTGGCGATTCGGATATGAAGATTCCTTTCTCTGTAACCGACTTTGTACAACCCTAGCCCCCTCCGATGTCTATATAAACTAGAGGGTTTAGTCCATAGGACACAATCATAATCCCATAGGCTAGACTCCTAGGGTTTAGCCATTACGATCTCGTGGTAGATCAACTCTTGTAAAACTCATATTCATCAAGATCAATCAAGTAGGAAGTAGGGTATTACCTCCATAGAGAGGGCCCGAACCTGGGTAAACATCGTGTCCCCCGTCTCCTGTTACCATAGACCTTAGATGGACAGTTCGGGACCCCCTACCCAAGATCCGCCGGTTTGACACCGACATTGGTGCTTTCATTGAGAGTTCCGCTACGTCATCACCAAAAGGTTCAATTGCTCCTTCAATCATCTGCAACAACGCAGTCCAGGGGGAGATTTTCCTCCCCAGACAGATCTTCGTATTCGGCGGCTTCGCACTGCGGGCCAACTCGCCTGGCCATCTGGAGCAGATTGACAGCTACGCCCCTGGCCATCAAGTCAGATTTGGAAGCTTGAATTACGTCGCTGACGTCCGCGAAGACTTGATCTTCGAAGGATTCGAGCCCATGATGGGCACTCCCTGTCACCACGATGAACATGACCTAAATCTGTCATCGGACCATGCTCAGGAGATAGCACCTACAACCGCTCAGGCCCTAGATCCGGAGCAGATCGAGCCATCCGAGGACGGGATGCTCTACCCTGCCACAGAAGCCGCAGACTCAGTAGCGATAGAGCCGCACACAGATCCAACCTCGAGTGGGCCCTGTGTCATCAGAACCTCGGATTCATCTCCGGCCATAGGTTCCAAACCGCGTGCATCCGCGCCCATCAAATCTGATCGGACACCGATCGTTGAGTTCTGCTCTGCGGACATCTTCCGGCACTCACCTTTTGGCAATGTGCTGAACTCATTAAGAGCCCTCTCTTTATCTGGGGAATCTCAGCCGAACTATGTGCCGCTTGAATGGGAAGCTGATGACGGAGAATTTTGTTTCCCACCCACCACCCACTGCATACCCACTGTCGAATACCTAACCGACATTCTTGATTATGACTCTGAAGACATTGACGGTATGGACGACGATGCCGGAGAAGAGCAGGCACAGCAACCGCCACATACAGCGCATTGGACAGCCACCTCCTCATATGACGTATACGTGGTGGATACACCAAAAGAGAACAACGACGATAATGAGAAAGATCTAGTTGAGGAGAAACCTCCTGAGATACAGCCAAAGCATTGATGACAGCGGCGCCGCTCTAAACCCCATCATGGAAAAAACAGCAGTACCGGCACAGGAGAAAATAACACTCCGGACGATGCCGAAGACAATGAAGATCCCGTGGAGCCAACATCCGAACAAGATGAACTGGAAAATGGGCGAGCTAGCCCTGATGAACATGCCACGAATGAAGACGTGGAGGACAGTAACTACCTTCTGTTCTCCGAGGACGAGGTGAGCCTCGGCGACGAAGACTTTATCGTGCCTGAGGAGCCTGTCGAGCAGGAACGCTTTAAGCGCCGGCTAATAGCCACTGCAAGGAGCCTGAAAAAGAAATAGCAGCAGCTTCAGGCTGGTCAAGATCTTCTCAACGATAGATGGACTAACGTCCTAGCAGCCGAAGAATATGGCCTCGAGCGCCCTACCAAAAGTTACCCGAAGTGCAAACTGTTACCATAGTTCGATGATGAGGCGTTGGAGCCCGTCCTACTAGCGCATAATGAGGCTGACCGGCCACCACGCGGTCGAGACAAAGCGACACCTAGAGCCGAACACCATCCCGCACTACCTTGTCGTAGAAACAGAAATACAACAGCTCGGGAATACACACATGACCTGCGGTGTGACTTGGAAAACAAAGTAGGTCAGACAAGATCGATCTACGGATCACGGGGGTGTGCCCCTACGCGCTATGACAGCCACCTGGTCGGACGTGACAAACATAATCACGACCGAGCCGATGACTGTAGACGAACTCCATCTGAGCTACATCACGACCTGGCCCGATACAAAGGCACCGCACACCTCCTCTGCTTCACTTATGAAGTTATGGAACACAATTTCCCAGAAGGGTTTAAACCCGTGAACATCGAATCATATGATGGGATAACAGACCCCACGGTATGGATTGAGGACTTTCTTCTCCATATTCATATGGCCCGCGGTGATGATCTTCACGCCATCAAATACCGCCCGCTAAAACTCAAAGGACCAGCCAGGTACTGGTTGAACAGCCTGCCCGAAAACTCCATTGGCAGCTGGGAGGACTTGGAGGATGCCTTCCTCGACAACTTCCAAGGCACATATGTCCGACCTCCGGATGCCGACGACTGAAGTCACATAGTTCAATAGCCCGGAGAGTCAGCTAGGAAATTCTGGACTAGGTTCTTAACTAAAAAGAACCAGATCATTGACTGTCCGAATGCCGAAGCCCTAGCAGCTTTTAAGCACAACATCCGTGACGAATGGCTTACCCGACACCTCAGCCAGGAAAAGCCGAAGTCCATGGCAGCCCTCATGATGCTCATGACCTGCTTCTGTGCGGGCAAAGATAGCTGGCTAGCCCATAGCAATAACAATAAAAGCAAACATGGCACTTCTAAAGCCAGAAACAGCAATGGCAAGCCCCGATGCAACAGACACAAGCGTCGAAACAATGATGATAACACTGAAGACATGGCGGTCAACGCCGGATTCAGTGGCTCTAAGTGCGGTCAGCGGAAGAAGCCATCCAAAAGAAACAATCTGGGCCCGTCCAGTTTGGAACGCATACTCGACCGTCCATGTCAAATCCACGACACCCCTGATAAACCAGCCAATCATACCAACAGTGAGTGTTGGGTCTTCAAACAGTCCGGTAAGTTAAATGCCGAGAATAAGGAGAAGGGGTCCCAAAGCAAGGACGATGATGAGGACCACGGCCACCGAACACAGGAGGACAGAAGAAGTCCCCCCCCCAAGTCAAAACGGTGAACATGATATATGATACCCATATCCCCAAGAGGGAGCGCAAGCGCTCACTCAGGGACGTCTACGCGATAGAGCCAGTCGCCCCAAAGTTCAATCCATGGTCATCCTGCCAGATCACCTTTGGTTGCAGGGATCATCCGGCCAGTATCCGTCATGGCGATTCAGCCGCACTGGTCCTTGACCCAATTATTGATGGGTTCCATCTGACGCGAGTCCTCATGGACGGTGGCAGCAGCCTGAACCTGCTTTACCAGGATACAATGCACAAAATGGATATCGATCCCTCAAGGATCAAACCCACCAAAACCACCTTTAAAGGTGCCATACCAGGTGTAGAGGCCTGCTGTACGGGCTCAATCACACTAGAAATGGTCTTCAGATCTCCGAATAATTTCTGAAGTGAAGAATTGATCTTCGATATAGTCCCATTCCGCAGTGGCTACCACGCACTGCTCAGACGAACCGCATTCGCTCGATTAAATGTGGTGCCGCACTACGCCTATCTCAAGCTCAAGATGCCCGGACCACACGGTGTTATAACAGCCAATGGAAACACGGAACGCACCCTCCGCATTGAGGAGCACACCACTGCCCTTGCAGCAGAAGTGCAGAGCAGCCTTTTCAGGCAGAACCTCAATTTGACAGCCAATCTCCCAGACACCGTCAAGCGAATCCGAACTACTCTGCAGCAGGACAGTCCAGCTCGTCCAGAGCTTGACTAGCAATTCGGCCTCCGTCCCAGTCCCGACCAAGCGGTGACACTCGTGCCGCGCGTACATAACTACACACACAAAATACCATGGGCATAGACGGAGGCACAACTAGATCGTGGTCCATAATACGGCTCAACCGCTCCTGGATCCGCATACTTTTACTTTTCCTTTTTCTTTCCATGTCTCTTTTCTTTCCGAGGTAGACCCTGGTGACCTGATGGACGGACCTATAGAAGGACGAATACACCAAGACGGCAAGAAGCATTGACGTATGGCGAAATTTCCAGGTGGTTTCTTTAAATAATCATTATTCCTGTCTTGAGGAGCCACACGCAGCTCTCCCTTGGTTGGGGCATGTTAAATAGCCCTGGTGCTTATCGCATTACTTGTACAAAATATGCTTTGACGTATTAATCAAACTACAATGAAAAATAGTTCACGACCCAATTTCTGCGGCATTAGCCTATTACTTCATTTTTTTCTTTTTTCTTTCTGATATTTTTATCAATTGCATCTGTACACTTTGGTACGCCTTAATTGGCCAGGGGCTTCCTTACGCCCCCATGCAGCAACAAAGTCCGAACACTTTTTCATAGTACTGTTTGGCACCCCGAACTTATAGCATTATATGCATCGGCTCCGAATCATGTCTTTGGTCAATAGTTGGGTTGCGCAGCTCATGTGCTTACTACCTTATGTTCCGCTATATCGAAAAGGGTAGTAAAGGGAGAACTGCTGCGATTGTGTCCTGGTTCGTCCAGATGAGCACATCAGTAGAGATAGCCGAAAACTGACTGTCATGATGAGGCGAGAGCCGGTCAGCTGTTCGAGAGGTCACAAATTGTTAGCGGGTTTTTACGCATTATGTTATGAATCAATTTTTATCCGATCAAGTGTTGACAGCATCCCAAGTTCGGACTTCCGAACACTAGGGGTTGCGCCTAAATTTTTGTTGTCAAACTCCTATGGCTAAGTGAGGGTGATAAAGCCGTATAGTCTGATTGCCTTGTTCGTTTTGCTAAACACCTCCTTTAAGGACCAAACTTTGGAGTAAAGAGTGTTTAGATTTATCCCGAACACCCCCGTACTACCTACGTGGGGGCAGAAGCCGATGACTGGCAAACTCTCAGATTTCACAATACGGCCGTACAGGAGGTAAAATTTTAAATAACAAGCATTATATTACATAACGATCTTGTTTCACCATACAGGACAGGATAACATGAATGTACTCATGGAAATATAACATCCTTTGCACATTGCTCCGCAACAATGCGGGACCCCTCCATGTCATTTTCAAAATACAGCTCAGGGGTACGGTGCTCCTTGCCCGCGGGCGGTCCCTCTCTCATAAGCTTCGCGGCGTCCATCTTCGCCCAATGCGTCTTCACTCGGGTGAAGGCCATTCACGCGCCTTCGATGCATACTGATCGCTTGATGGCATCCAGCCGAGGGCAGGCACTAACGAGCCGCTTCACGAGCCCGAAGTAGCTGCTCGGGATGGCTTTGGCAGGCCATAGCTGGATTATCAAATCCTTCATGGCTAGTTCAGCCGCCTTGTGCAGTTCGACCAGCTGTTTTAGCTGATCGCTCAATGGCACTGGATATTCTGGCGCAAGGTATTGCGTCCAAAATAGCTTCTCCGTAGAGCTCCCCTCTTCGGCTCGGAAGAATTCCACAGCATCTGAAACAATGCGTGGAAGATCCGCAAACGCCCTGGGAGAACTCCAAATCCGGGTTAGTAATAGAAACCTTTTCTTCAAATATTTGCTCTGTATAATAAAGGCCTTACCCGCCGCGATTTTTATGGCCTCCTGGATTTCAAGGAGGGCACCCTGGGCTTCAGCCCGGGCATCGTGTGTGCTTTGGCGGGCCTTGGTGAGCTCGGACTCTTGATCCTTAAGGTCGAGCTCCAAGGACTCGTACTTCTTGACAGCGTCCTGGAGCTCCTGTTGGACCTCACTGACCCTGGCCTCGTGTTTCTCATGGGCGGGCTTTTCATTGGCCACTTTATCCTCGTCCTCGGCCAGTGCCTTCTTGAGGGTCTCCACCTCGGTCGCCGCTCCTAACAAACAACATGGAACTTTGGTTAGCCCAAATCATTCATCCTTCCTGAATATACACAAGGTTATTGCATACCTTGATTATCTTCCAGCTGCTTTTTCACGCGGCCGAGCTCCTCCTCGGTCCACCCCAGACTTTTCTTTAGTTCGGAGACTTCTGCAGTATGTGCGGTCGCAGCTAGTAGGGATGCCTGCTTATTCACATAGACATATTAAGTTAGACTCCTGTGAAAATTATTTGATCCTCTGTTCGGCTTTTCTTTCCGAACACCGGACAGAGTATCAGGGGCTACTATCTATACTATAACATTCTTTTTATAGTTGTGTTGCTTACCTCAAAGCCAGTTAGAAGGCTCGCGCACGCTTCATTCAGTATGCTTTTCACGGACTGGATGCTCTCAATCACCATACCCATAAGGGTACGGTCTTCATCAACAATCGAAGCGCCATGCAGCGCTTCCAGCAAATTATCCCGTGCCTCTAGATGGACAGAGGCCACCAGTGGAATAGGCGCACCATCTTCTTTTGAAAGAGACGGCTGGCTTGATTCCGGAGCCGTATACGTCTCTGGAACTGTATTCAGTTGGGGGCCGAACTGTATGCGGCCCCCATCGTCAGTATCCATGGGGGTTTGCTCCCCCATGTGTCCGGCAGCTGATGCCTCACCCTCCGGCGCCTCCCTGACGGCCTCCTGAATCTCCCCCGGGCCTGGGATCCTTCGGGATGATGCCTCGGCGCCATCCAGGTCCCTGGGAGAGGAGGCCGCTGGAAGGGTCCCGCTGTCCATCGCCGCTGGGTCTAGCGAATCCTCCGAAGATAAGGATTGCTCGAGGTTGGACCGGGCCGGACTACAAATGCATAATTCAGCACACTAAAACAATGAAGTAAAGAGGCCGGATATATGAGCATGTCCGGACACTTACGATTTGGCCAAGGGCTTGTCCCTGGGCTCTGCTACGTCTTGAGCTTGCGTTGGTTTTCCCCGAAGAGGAGAGGGTGATGCAGAAAAGTGTAGCGTAAGTATTTGCCTCAGTTTTGAGAACCAAGGTATCAATCCAGTAGGAGGCTCCTCAAAAGTCCCACGCACCTACACAAACAAACTGAGAACTCGCAACCAACGCGGTAAAGGGGTTGTCAATCCCTTCACGGCCTCTTGCAAAAGTGAGATCTAATAGAGAGATAATAATATATTTTTGGTATTTTGTAATATAGATGCAAAAAGTAAAGATGCAAATAAAAGTAGAATGAAAGCAAATATGATAAGAGATAGACCCGGGGGCCATAGGTTTCACTAGAGGCTTCTCTCGAGATAGCATAAGTATTACGGTGGGTGAACAAATTACTGTCGAGCAATTGATAGAAAAGCGCATAGTTATGAGATTATCTAGGCATGATCATGTATATAGGCATTACGTCCATAACAAGTAGACCGACTCCTGCCCGCATGTACTACTATTACTCCACACATTGACCGACTCCTGCCTGCATCTTGAGTATTAAGTTTATAAGAACAGAGTAACGCTTTAAGCAAGATGACATGATGTAGAGGGATAAACACATGCAATATGATATAAACCCCATCTTGTTATCCTCGATGGCAACAATACCATACGTGTCTTGCAACCCTTTTTGTCACTGGGTAAGAACACCGCAAGATTGAACCCAAAGCTAAGCACTTCTCCCATGGCAAGAAAGATCAATCTAGTAGGACAAACCAAACTGATAATTCGAAGAGACTTGCAAAGATAACTCAGTCATACATAAAATAATTTAGAGAAGATTCAAATATTATTCATAGATAAACTTGGTCATAAACCCACAATTTATCGGATCTCGACAAACACACCACAAAAAGAGATTACATCGAATAGATCTCCACAAGAGAGGGGGAGAACATTGTATTGAGATCCAAAAAGAGAGAAGAAGCCATCTAGCTAATAACTATGGACCCGTAGGTCTGTGGTAAACTACTCACAACTCATCGGAAGGGCTATGGTGTTGATGTAGAAGCCCTCCATGGTCGATTCCCCCTCCGGCAGAGTGCCGGCGAAGGCTCCAAGATGGGATCTCGCGGATACAGAAGGTTACGGCGGTGGAAATTGTGTTTCGTGGTGCTCCTGGATGTTTTCGGGGTCCGTACGTATATATAGGAGGAAGAAGTAGGTCGGTGGCCGCCCGAGGGGCCCACGAGACAGGGGGCGCGCCCTCCTATCTCGTGGGGCCCTTGGAGCTTTCTTGACTTGCACTCCAGGCTCTCCGGATCAGATTTGTTCCAAAAATAACGCTCCTGAAGGTTTCATTCCGTTTGGACTCCGTTTGATATTCCTTTTCTTCAAAATACTGAAATAGGCAAAAAAAACAGCAATATGGGATGGGCCTCCGGTTAGTAGGTTAGTCCCAGAAATGATATAAATATGTAAAATAAAGCCCATAAACATCCAAAAGGGGTAATATAATAGCATGGAGCAATCAAAAATTATAGATACGTTGGAGACATATCAAGCATCCCCAAGCTTAATTCCTGCTAGTCCTCGAGTAGGTAAATTATAAAAGAGAATTTTTGATGTGGAATGCTACCTAGCATAATTCATAATGTCATGTTGTTCATTGTGGCATGAATGTTCAGATCCAAATGAATACAAAATAAAAGTTCATGTTGACATAAGAAATAGTAATACTTCAAGCATACTAATCAAAGTAATCATGTCTTCTCAAAATAACATGGCTAAAGAAAGTTATCCCTACAAAATCATATAGTCTAGCTTTTGTTCTATCTTCATCACACAAAGTATTTAATCATGCACAACCCCGATGACAAGCCAAGCAATTTTTTCATACTTTAATAATCTCAAAACTCTTTCAACTTTCACGCAATACATGAGCGTGAGCCATGGACATAGCACTATATGTGGAATAGAATGGTGGTTGTGGAGAAGACAAAAAGGAGAAGATAGTCTCACATCAACTAGGCGTATCAACGGGCTATGGAGATTCCCATTAATAGATATCAATGTGAGTGAGTAGGGATTGCCATGCAAGGGATGCACTAGAGCTATAAATATATGAAAGCTCAACAAAAGAAACTAAGTGGGTGTGCATCCAACTCGCTTGCTCACGAAGACCTAGGGCACTTTTGAGGAAGCCCATCATTGGAATATACAAGCCAAGTTCTATAATGAAAAATTCCCACTAGTATATGAAAGTGACAACATAGGAGACTATCTATCGTGAAGATCATGGTGCTATTTTGAAGCACAAGTGTGGAAAAAGAGATAGTAGCATTGTCCCTTCTCCCTTTTTCTCTCATTTTATTTTTTCTCTTTTCTTTTTTTTTATTTTTCTCTTTTTTTCTTTGGCCTTCTTTTTTCTTCTTTTTTTGGCCTTTCTCTTTTTTCTTTCTTTTTCTCATTTTTTTTTCTTTTGTAAAGCCGAAGTCTCATCCCAACTTGTGGGGGAATCATAGCCTTCATCATCCTTTCCTTACTAGGACAATGCTCTAATAATGAAGATCATCACACTTTTATGGATTTACAACTCAAAGCTAGAACAAAATATGACTCTATATGAATGCCTCCGGCGGTGTACCGGGATATGCAGTGAATCAAGAGTGACATGTATGAAAATTATGAAGGTGGCCTTGCACAAATACGATGTCAACTACATGATCATGCAAAAAGCAATATGACAAAAGTAATGCGTGTCATATGAATGGAACGGTGGAAAGTTGCATGGCAATATAACTCGGAATGGCTATGGAAATCCCATAATAGGTAGGTATGGTGGCTGTTTTGAGGAAGTAGTATGGTGGGTGTCTGGTACCAGCAAAAGTTGCGCGGCACAAGAGAGGCTAGCAATGGTGGAAGGGTGAAAGAGTGCGTATAACCCATGGACTCAACATTAATCAAAAGAACTCATATACTTATTGCAAAAATTTAGAAGTCATCAAAAATCAAAGCACTACGCGCATGCTCCTAGGGGGATAGATTGGTAGGAAAAGACCATCGCTCGTCCCCGACCGCCACTCATAAGGAAGACAATCAATAAATAAAATTGTGCTCCAACTTCATCACAAAGCGGTTCACCATACGCGCATGCTACGGGAATCACAAACTTCAACACAAGCATTCTTTGAATTCAGAATCACCCAACTAGCAAAACTTTAATATCACTACCTCCATATCTCAAAACAATTATCAAGTATCAAGTTGATCATAGCATCCAATTCACTTCCTATGATAGTTTTTATTATACCAAACTTGGATGCTCATCATTCTAGGACCAACTTTATGACAATAGCAAATACCATGCTGATCTCAAAGACTCTCAAAATAATGTAAGTGAAGCATGAGAGACTAGAAATTTCTTCAAAATTAAGACACCACTGTGCTCTAAAAGATATAAGTGAAGCACTAGAGCAAAAACTATCAAGCTCAAAATATATAAGTGAAGCGCATAGAGTATTCTAGCAATTCTAATTAAATAGGCTTCTCCCAAAAGGTGTGTACAGAAAGGATGATTGTGGTAAACTAAAAAGCAAAGAATAATATAATACACGACGCTCCAAGCAAAACACATATCATGTGGCGAATAAAAATATAGCTCCATGTAAAGTTACCAATGAACGAAGACGAAAGAGGGGATGCCTTCCCGGGGCATCCCCAAGCTTAGGCTTTTGGATACTCTTGAATATCTTGGGGTGCCATGGGCATCCCCAAGCTTAGGATCTTGCCACCCTTTATTCCATAGTCCATAAAATCTTTACCCGAAACTTGAAAACATCACAACACAAAACTCAACAGGAAATCTTATAAGCTCTGTTAGTGAAAGAAAACAAAACCACCACATAAGGTACTGAAATTAACTCATTATTTATTTAATTTTGTGTTAAACCTACTGTATTACAACTTCTTTATGGTTCATAGACTGAATTACTAGCCATAGATGCATTGAAATAAGCAAACAACACACAAAAAACAGAATCTGTCAAAAACAGAACAGTCTGTAGCAATCTGTAACTAACGCAAACTTCTGGAACTCTAAAAATCCTACCAAAATAGGAACTCCTGGACAATTTATCTATTGAACAGCAGCAACAAGAATCAACGCAAAAGCACGTTCCTGTGATTTAACAAAATCATATTCGTGCGCGCAAAGTTTCTGTTTTTTCAGCAGAATCAAATCAATTATCATCGTAGGTTATCCTATAGGTTCTACTTGGCACAAACACTAATTAAAAGATAAAAACACATCTAAACAGAGAGTAGATGCAATATTTATTCCTAAACAGGAGCAAAAACAAAAAACATAAAGAAAAATTGGGTTGCCTCCCAACTAGCGCTATCGTTTAACGCCCCTAGCTAGGCATAAAAGCGAAGATAGATCTAACTAGTGCCATCTTTGGCACTTGAAGAGGGGGATCTCCTTTCTATGGCATTCATTCTTGTATTTAAAGTAAGCACATGGCCATTAATAGAAGAAGTAATATTAAGCACGTTACGGAAGTTTGCCTCCAAACTAGACTTCATCTCTTTAATAATTTCATTTTGATAAAAGCACAAGAGAGTAGTTGATTCAACCTTATCATTCAAAGGGTGCCCAAATATGGTTTTCATTTTTTCATAAGTATCTATAGCATCCCTTTCAAGAAAACTTCCTTCAAAAATAGAATCTAAAACTTGTCTAAAAGAAGCGGGCAAGCCAACATAAAAGCTCTTTAAGTAATCTTCAATTTGATATTGTGGCACATAGCTAGCCCGAATTCTTAATAACCTATCCCAAGCATCTTTTAAAGACTCATCAAGTAAATAACGAAAAATTCCAGAGTCATCCTCATCAAAATTATTCAAGCTCTCATTGGAGACCCCGGTGGGTCTTATAGTGTCATTATTCATGAGCTTAGAGAGGATAGATGGGTTGTCCAAGGAACTAGAGCTCGGGAGAAAACCCTTAGTTCTTTTTGACTCGGCCATGGAAAAGGGAAGGAAAACGGAAAAGAGGGAAGGAGATTGGGAAAGAGAGGGCAAATAAAACGGCAAGGGTGAAGTGGGGGAGAGGAAAACGAGAGGCAAATAATGTAAATGCGAGGGAGATGGGTTTGTGATGGGTACTTGGTCTGTCTTGACTTGAGCGAAGACCTCCCCGGCAACGGCGCCAGAAATCCTTCTTGCTACGTCTTGAGCTTGCGTTGGTTTTCCCCAAAGAGGAGAGGGTGATGCAGCAAAGTGTAGTATAAGTATTTCCCTTAGTTTTGAGAACCAAGGTATCAATCCAGTAGGAGGCTCCTCAAAAGTCCCACACACCTACACAAACAAACTGAGAACTCGCAACCAACGCGATAAAGGGGTTGTTAATCCCTTCACGGCCTCTTGCGAAAGTGAGATCTAATAGAGAGATAATAATATATTTTTGGTATTTTGTAATATAGATGCAAAAAGTAAAGATGCAAATAAAAGTAGATTGAAAGCAAATATGATAAGAGATAGACCCGGGGGCCATAGGTTTCACTAGAGGCTTCTCTCGAGATAGCATAAGTATTACGGTGGGTGAACAAATTATTGTCGAGCAATTGATAGAAAAGCGCATAGTTATGAGATTATCTAACATGATCATGTATATAGGCATCACGTCCATAACAAGTAGACCAACTCCTGCCTGCATCTACTACTATTACTCCACACATCGACCGACTCCTGCCTGCATCTAGAGTATTAAGTTCATAAGAACAGAGTAACGCTTTAAGCAAGATGACATGATGTAGAGGGATAAACACATGCAATATGATATAAACCCCATCTTGTTATCCTCAATGGCAACAATACAATACGTGTCTTGCAACCCTTTCTGTCACTGGGTAAGAACACCGCAAGATTGAACCCGAAGCTAAGCACTTCTCCCATGGGAAGAAAGATCAATCTAGTAGACCAAACCAAACTGATAATTCGAAGAGACTTGCAAAGATAACTCAATCATACATAAAAGAATTCATAGAAGATTCAAATATTATTCATAGATAAACTTGATCATAAACCCACAATTCATCGGATCTCGACAAACACACCGCAAAATGAGATTACATCGAATAGATCTCCACAAGAGAGGGGGAGAACATTGTTTGAGATCCAAAAAGAGAGAAGAATCCATCTAGCTAATAACTATGGACCCGTAGGTCTGTGGTAAACTACTCACAACTCATCGGAAGGGCTATGGTGTTGATGTAGAAGCCCTCTGTGGTCGATTCCCCCTCCGGCAGAGTGCCGGCGAAGCCTCGAAGATGGGATCTCGCGGATACAGAAGGTTACGGCGGTGGAAATTGTGTTTCGTGGTGCTCCTGGATGTTTTCGGGGTCCGTAGGTATATATAGGAGGAAGAAGTATGTCAGTGGCCGCCCGAGGGGCCCATGAGACAGGGGGGCGCCCTATAGGGGGGGGGCGCCCTCCTATCTCATGGGGCCCTCGGAGCTTTCTTGACTTGCACTCCAGGATCTTCGGATGAGATTTGTTCCAAAAATAACGCTCCCGAATGTTTCATTCCGTTTGGACTCCGTTTGATATTACTTTTCTTCGAAATGCTGAAATAGGCAAAAAACAGCAATATGGGCTGTGTCTCTGGTTAGTAGGTTAGTACCAAAAATGATATAAATATGTAAAATAAAGCCCATAAACATCCAAAAGGGGTAATATAATAGCATGGAACAATCAAAAATTATAGATATGTTGGAGACGTATCAGGCTCCCACTCCTAGCTACTGTCGGTGGCCGCTACGGAGCTGTCCGGAAGGGAGGCTTTCCCCTTCTTGGACACCTCGGCCTCTAGACACGTAGAGGTCGTCCTCTTCTTTCTCCCCTCCCCCCCCCCCGCAGGGGGGGAATGGCTTTCTTCTTCCTCCTCCTCTTCCTCGTCGTCCTGGCGATGGAGAAGTGAGCCTCGGCTTCTTCGGGCGTCATGTCTGAATTTCCTTTGCGACAGAGACCACCTCTGGTCCCCTTGGCCTTCTTCTCCGGCACCTGATAAGGCACCGGAACCAGCATCTTCGTCAGAAGCGGGATTGCTGGGTCTTCGGGCAGTGGAGCCGGATAGTTAATCCGCTCCGCCATCTCTGTCCAGGTCTGGAAAAATTAATAGGGAGCCTTAGATGCCTTCCTCGAATATGCAAGTAAAGGGTATACCTTGAAAACATGAAAGAACTTACCGGATTAGCAGGGTGAGTTAAGTCATGCCCATGATCCTCGGTCGTGGGCGGCGGCACCTCGTTGTCCTTGAAGAGCACCTTCCAGATGTCTTTGTGCATCGTGTCGAAGAGCTGTTGTAGGGTCTGGTGCTTGGCAGGATCGAACTCCCATAGAAGACAGGTCCAGCGTTGGCACGGAAGGATCCGGCGAACAAGCATCAGATGGATTACGTTGACGAGCTTCATTCTCTTGTTTATCATGTTCTGAACGCGCGTCTGGAGCGCCATCAGCTCGTCCGAGGAAGACCAGGTCAGGCCTTTCTCTTTCTAGGAGGTGAGCCGCATCGGGACTCCGGATCGTAATGCGGGAGTCGTGGCCCAGTTGGTGTCGCGCGCCTCTGTGATGTAGAACCACCCGACTGCCACCCTTTGACAGTCTCCACGAAGGAGCCTTCGGGCCAGGTGACATTGGGCATCTTTCCCACCATGGCGCCTCCGCACTTTGCTTGCTGACCGCTCACCACCTTTGGCTTCACATTGAAGGTCTTCAGCCATAGTCCAAAGTGAGGTGGGATGTGGAGGAAGGCCACGCACGCGACAATAAATGCTGAGATGTTGAGGATGGAGTTGGGGGCCAGATCGTGGATCTCCAGCCCGTAGTAGAACATGGGTCCGCGGACAAACGGGTGGAGAGGGAATCCCAGCCCGCGGATGAAGCGTGAGATGAACACCACCCTCTCCTGGGGCTCCATGGTGGGGACGATCTGTCCCTTGGCCGGAAGCCGATGAGTGATTTCCTTGGCCAGGTACCCGGCCTCCCGGAGCTTCGTGATGTCCTTTTCCTTGATAGAAGAGGCCACCCACTTGCCTCCTGCTTCGGATCCGGACATGGTGGGAGTGATTTTTTGGACGGGGAAGGAGAGAGCTTTGGCGCTGGAGCTCGAGAATTGATGGGCAGAGGAAGGAGAAGGCGTGAGTGAAAAAGGGTGAATCATTATCCCTTTATAAAGGCAGTAAATGTCATGCGCCTCCAGATAACCCACAAGCGTAGGGGATCGAAACAGCTTTCGAGGGTAAAGTATTCAACCCAAATTTATTGATTCGACACAAGGGGAGTATTAGCAGTTGAGTTGTCAAGTCAACCACACCTGGATAACTTAGTATCTGTAGCAAAGTATTTAGTAGCAAAAGTGGTATGATAATAAAGGTAACGGTAGCAAAAGTAAAGATAAATGTTTTTGAGATTTTGTAGTAGTTGTAACAGTCGCAACGGAAAAGTAAATAAGCGAAGAACAATATATGAAAAGCTCGTACGCAATGGATCAGTGATGGATAATTATGCTGGATGTGATTCCTCATGTAATAGCTATAACATAGGGTGACACAGAACTAGCTCCAGTTCATCAATGCAATGTAGGCATGTATTCCGTAAATAGTCATACGTGCTTATGGAAAAGAACTTGCATGACATCTTTTGTCCTACCCTCCCGTGGCAGCGGGGTCCTAGTGGAAACTAAGGGATATTAAGGCCTCCTTTTAATAGAGAACCGGAACAAAGCATTAGCACATAGTGAATACATGAACTCCTCAAACTACAGTCATCACCGAGAAGTATCCCGATTATTGTCGCTTCGGGGTTGTCGGATCATAACACATAATAGGTGACTTTAGACTTGCAAGATAGGATCAAGAACACACATATATTCATGAAAACATAATAGGTTCAGATCTGAAATCATGGCACTCGGGCCCTAGTGACAAGCATTAAGCATAGCAAAGTCATAGCAACATCAATCTCAGAACATAGTGGATACTAGGGATCAAACCCTAACAAAACTAACTTGATTACATGGTAAATCTCATCCAACCCATCACCGTCCTGCAAGCCTACGATGGAATTACTCACGCACGGCGGTGAGCATCATGAAATTGGTGATGGAGGATGGTTGATGATGACGACATCGACGAATCCCCCCCTCTGGAGCCCTGAATGGACTCCAGATCAGCCCTCCCGAGAGAGATTAGGGCTTGGCGGCGGCTCCGTGTCGTAAAACGCGATGAAACTTTCTCTCCAATTTTTTTCTCCCCGAAAGTGAATATATGGAGTTGGATTTGAGGTTGGTGGAGGTCCAGGGGGCCCACAAGATAAGAGGCCGCGCCCTAGGGGAGCGCGCCCCCTGTCTCATGGACAGCCTGTGGGCCCCCTGGTCTTGATTCTTTCGCCAAAAACTCTTATTAATTCCAAAAAGTGCCTCTGTGGATTTCCAGGACATTCTGAGAACTTTTCTTTTCTACACATAAAACAACATCATGGCAGTTCTGCTGAAAACAGCGTCAGTCTGGGTTAGTTTCATTCAAATCATGCAAGTTAGAGTCCAAAACAAGGGCAAAAGTGTTTGGAAAAGTAGATACGTCGGAGACGTATCAACTACCCCAAGCTTAAACCTTTGCTTGTCCTCAACCAATTCAGTTGATAAACTGAAAGTGATAAAGAAAAACTTTTACAAACTCTGTTTGCTCTTGTTGTTGTAACATGAAAAGCCAGCATTCAAGTTTCAGCAAATATTGTGAACTAACCATACTCACAATAACACATAGGTCTCACAATTACTCATATCAATAGCATAATCAGCTAGCGAGCCATAATAATAAAACTTGGATGACAACACTTTCTCAAAATAATCATAACATGATATAACAAAATGGTATCGCTCTAGCCCTTTCTGGGACCGCAAAACATAAATGCAGAGCACCTTTAAAGATCAAGGACTGACTAAACATTGTAATTCATGGTAAAAGAGATCCAGTCAAGTCATACCCAATATAAACCAATAATAATGAATGCAAATGACAGTGTGCTCTCCAGCGGGTGCTTTTAATAAGAAGGGTCACGACTCAACATAAAAGTAAATAGATATGCCCTTTGCAGAGGGAAGCAGGGATTTGTAGAGGTGCCAGAACTCGATTTTAAAATAGGGATTGAATAACATTTTGAGTGGCATACTTTCACTGCCAACGCAACAACTATGAGATGGCTGTATCTTCCATACTACATGCATTATAGGCAGTTCCCAAACAGAATGGTAAAGGTTTATACTCCCCCAACCACCAACAAGCATCAGTCATGGCTTGCTCGAAACAACGAGTGCCTCCAACATACAACAGCCCTGTTGGGAGTTTTGTTTAATTATTTTGATTTACTTTGATCTTTTGGATCATGGGACTGTGCATCCCGGTTACCGGCCCTTTCTCGTGAAAGAGGAGCAGAGTCCACTCCTTGTGAGAATAACCCACCTAGCATGGAAGATATAGGTAGCCCTAGTTGTAACATGAGCTGCTCGAGCACACAAAACAGAATTTCATTTGAAGGTTTGGAGTTTGGCACATACAAATTTACTTGGAACGACAGGTAAATACCGCATATAGGAAGGTATGGTGGACTCATATGGAACAACTTTGGGGTTTAAGGAGTTTGGATGCACAAGCACTATTCCCGCTTAGTACAGGTGAAGGCTAGCAAAAGACTGGGAAGCGACCAACTGAGAGAGCGACAACAGTCGTAAACATGCATTAAAATTAATTCACACCGAATACAAGCATGAGTAGGATATAATCCACCATGAACATAAATATCATGAAGGCTATGTTGATTTGATTCAACTACATGCATGAACATGTGCCAAGTCGAGTCACTCAATTCATTCAAAGGAGGATACCATCCAACCATACCACATCATAATCATTCTAATAGCATGTTGGCATGCAAGGTAAACTATTATAACTCATAGCTAATCAACCATGGCACAAGCAACTATAATCTCTAAATGTCATTGCAAATATGTTTACTTCATAATAGCTGACTCAGGAACGATCAACTCATCATATTTACAAAAACAAGAGAGGTTGAGTTCATACCAGCTTTTCTCATCCCAATAAGTCCAGCATATATCGTCATTATTGCCTTTAACTTGCACGACCGAACAATGTGTATAATAATAAGAGTACACATGCATTGGACTAAGCTGGAATCTGCAAGCATTCAACTCAAGAGAGAAGACAAGGTAATATGGGCTCTAAGTTAAATAAACAATCATGCATATAAGAGCCACTAAGCATTTTCAATATGGTCTTCTCGACCCCCAAAGGAAAGAAAAGAAAATAAAACTATTTACACAGGAAAGCTCCCAACAGGTAAGAAGAAGGACTAGAAATCTTTTTGGGTTTTCATTTTAATTTCTACTACAAGCATGAAAGTTAAACTAACTAATAATTTTTTTTTGTTTTTTCTTAAGATTTATCAAACACACAAGAATAAAACTAGAAAAAGAAATTTAAACTAACATGGATAATACAATGAAAGAGTATGAGCACCGACGACTAGTGTGTGAACATGAATGTAAAGTCAGTGAGAAATACGTACACCCCCAAGCTTAGGCTTTCGACCTAAGTTGGTCTCGTACCAAGGACCACCGCTACTCTCCCCGGTCTAATGGGAGGTGTAATCAGGATACCACTGGCTGGTCATCTCTGGATCCCACTGGACAAATGATGCACGATAAGGGTCCAGTTCAGGTTCCGGCTCAGGTTCAGGTTCTGGAGTAAAAGCTTGGGCTCGATGATTGTTCACCTCCTCCAGCGTAACCAGAAAATTTTCTGGAAGCAAATCAAACAACAGAGGCGCATGCAAAATAATATTCTCAATATGTTTCTTATTAAATCTAAGTTTATACAAGAGCATCTTCTCTTCATTGTCAACCATAAACTTTGTGCTACCATGCTCTTGTAATCTAAAATTTGGGGAGGTAATTTTATCTCCTCCTCCTCATGGTGCCTAATGGGTATCTGAAAATGTTTAGCAAGACGTGCAGCATAGATACCTCCAAATATGGGGCCTTCTGTACGATTCAGGGCTAGCCGTTTAGCAACGATGGCACCCATACTAAAAGTATTGTATCCAAGCAAGGCATGTTGAAGAATGATAATATTAGGAACACTCAAGTTTCCACTATTTCCACGGCCAATCAAGCATCTACTAGCAAATATAGCAAAATAGCATAACACAGGAAAGTGTATGCTAGAGACCTTCGCCTCGGAGCCCTTCTTTGGCTCCTCTACAACAATAGTATTAACAAAGCCACCCACATCTTCGCGATGGGGTTCATCTAATTCTCCCTCATAAGGCATCCTACATACCGCGCAAAAATGACGTAAAGACATTTCTTTGAATTCATCATATAAATGAAATGATACTGCAGGCGGTGACTTCTTAGGATAATAATAAAAGTTTTGCACGAAAGTATTGGTAAGTAAGAGATTCTGATCGATTCGGTCGTTGATGAAACCGATGAGGCCTGCAGTCTCGATTAAAGTATAAAAGTCTTCATGAATTCCAGCTTCTTTCAAGAAATCCTCGCATGGCCATTCACACGACCGTACTTCCGCTAAGCGAGGAAGATTATACTTGGCCTTTTCCTTCTCTTTGGCTTGTTTTTCCTTAGAGCTTTGGCTAGAAGAGCCCCTAAAAAGTTTCCTCAACATTTTCTGAAAATTTCTGAAATTTTAGTAACTTCAAAATAAAAGTGAATAAAACTAAATAAAATTGATAGCAACTACTCCTACAAGTGCCTAGAGCCTATATCATGCATTGGAATTGCTTGGGACCTCAAAAATTTAACATGCAAGCTCAAGAACATGGCACCTATGCAGCAAAAATTTGCAATGAATAAAGCACTAGAACATAAACTAATTGGACCAATGGAGGAGTCACATACCAAGAAACAATCTCCCAAAGCAGTTTTGTGAATGGAGCTTTGAGCTAAGAGATCGAAAATCGCAGCAAAACGAGCTAGAACTTGTGCTTGAGCTGGATGGGGATTTTTTTGGGTAGAAGATGAACTGTGTGGGTGCTGGCATAAGTGGAGGGGGGCCACCAGGGGCCCATGAGACAGGGGGCGCGCCCTATAGGGGGGGGGCCCTCCTCTCTTGTGGCCTGGTGCTTGCCCGTCCTGCAGTGTTTTCAGTGCCTAAAATCCTCAAATATTCCAGAAAAAAATCATACTAAATTTGCAGGGCATTTGGAGCACTTTTATTTTCGGACTATTTTTTAATGCACGGATAATTTAGAAAACAGACACGTAATACTATTTTTGCTTTATTTATTCTAAATAACAGAAAGTAAAAAGAGGGTGTAGAAGGTTGTGCCTTCTAGTTTCATCCATCTCGTGATCATCAAAATGAACCCACTAACAAGGTTGATCAAGTCTTGTTAACAAAACTCATTCCGAATAACACGGAACCGGAGAAATTTTGAATAACACTAAGTTACCTCAACGGGGATATGAAAATCCCCAACAATAACAATATCATACTTTTTCTTGACAGTAGGAAGAGGAAATTCAAAACCTCCAAAAATGGTAGTTGGAACTTCTTCAATAGAATTGATGCTATGAACTTGAGACTGTTTCCTCGGAAAGTGTACCGTATGCTCATTACCATTAACATGAAAAGTGACACTGCCTTTGTTGCATTCAATAACAGCCCCCGCAGTATTAAGAAAAGGTCTACCAAGGATAATAGACATACTATCGTCCTCGGGAATATCAAGAATAACAAAGTCCGTTAAGATAGTGACATTTGCAACCACAACAACCACATCCTCACAATACCGACATGTATAGCAGTTGATTTATCAGCCATTTGCAAAGATATTTCAGTAGGTGTCAACTTATTCAATTCAAGTCTATGATATAAAGAGAGAGGCATAACACTAACACCGGCTCCAAGATCACATAAAGCAGTTCTAACGTAATTTCTTTTAATAGAGCATGGTATAGTTGGCACACCCGGATCTCTAAGTTTCTTCCACCCTTAAAAGTGTAATTAGCAAGCATGGTGGAAATTTCATCTTCCGGTATCTTTCTTTTATTTGTGATGATATCCTTCATATACTTATCATAAGGATTTACTTTTAGCATATCAGTTAAGCGCATACGTAAGAAAATAGGTCTAATCATTTCGGCAAAGCGCTCAAAATCCTCATCATCCTTTGACTTGGATGGTTTAGGAGGAAAGGGCATGGGTTTCTGAACCCATGGTTCTCTTTCTTTACCGTGCTTCCTAGAAACAAAATCTCTCTTATCATAATGTTGATTCTTTGATTGTGGGTTATCAAGTTCAACAGCTGGTTCAATCTCTACATCATTGTTTTTGCTAGGTTGAGCATCAACATGAACATTATCATTAACATTATCACTAGGTTCATGTTCATCACCTGATTGAGTTTCAGCATCAGAAATAGAAATATCATTGGGATTCTCAGGTGTGTCTAAGAGCGGTTCACTAGAAGCATGCAAAGTTCTATCGTCTTTCTTTTTCTTCTTTTTAGAAGAACTAGGTGCCTCTAAATTATTTCTCTGAGAATCTTGCTCGATTCTCTTAGGGTGGCCTTCAGGATACAAAGGTTCCTGAGTCATTCTACCAGTTCTAGTAGCCACTCTAATAGCAAAGTCATTTTTATTATTTAATTCATCAAGCAAATGATTTTGAGCTTTAAGTACTTGCTCAGCTTGAGTAGCAACCATAGAAGCATATTTGCTAACGCGGTGAAGTTCATCTTTAACTCTAGCCAGATTATCACTTACACGTCCTATCTCGAAAGCATTATTCTTTAACTCTCTACCAACATAAGCATTAAAACTTTCTTGTCTAGCCATAAAGTCATCATATTCATCTAAGCATGGGCTATGAAATTTAGTAGAGGGTATTTCAACTTTATCATATCTATAGAGAGAATTTACCTTTACTACCTATGTCGGGTTATCAAGACATTGTGGTTCTTCAGGTGGTTTATTAAGACCATGTATTTCTTCAATAGGTGGTAAATTCTTAACATCTTCAGCTTTAATACATTTTTCTCTCATTGATTTCTTTGCCTCTTGCATATCTTCAAGACTGAGAAATAAAACACCTCTCTTCTTCGGAGTGGGTTTAGGAATAGACTCAGGAGTTGGCTCAATTGGTTCAGGAATTGCCTCGGGAATTGGCTCAGGAAGAGTCCAATTATTTTCATTAGTCAACATATTATTCAATAATATTTCAGCTTCGTCGACCGTTCTTTCCCTAAAAACACAACCAGCACAACTATCCAAGTAGTCCTTGGAAGCATCGGTTAGTCCATTATAAAAGATATCAAGTATTTCATTTTTCTTAAGAGGATCATCAGGCAAAGCATGAAGTAACCGGAGAAGCATCCCCCAAGCTTGTGGGAGACTCTCTTCTTTGATTTGAACAAAATTATATATTTCCCGCAAGGCAGCTTGTTTCTTATGAGCAGGGAAATATTTAGCAGAGAAGTAATAAATCATATCCTGGGGACTACGCACACAACCAGGAGCAAGAGAATTATATCAGGTCTTAGCATCACCCTTTAATGAGAATGGAAATATCTTAAGGATATAGTAATAGCAAGACTTCTCATCATTAGTAAATAGGGTGGCTATATCATTCAACTTGGTAAGATGTGCCACAACAGTTTTAGATTCAAGGCCATAAAAAGGATCAGATTCAACTAAAGTAATAATCTCAGGATCAACAGAGAATTCATAATCCTTATCAATAACACAGATAGGTGAAGTAGCAAAAGCAGGGTCAGGTTTCATTCTAGCATTAATAGAATGTTGCTTCCATTTAGCTAATAATTTCTTAAGATCATATCTATCATTGCAAGCAAAGATTTCCCTAGCAGCTTCTTCATTCATAACATAACCCTTACGAACAACAGGCAATACATAATCATTGGGAGAACCTTCATCATCACTATCATCAATAATAGGATCTTCAATAATTTCATTCCCCCTAACTCTGGCAAGTTGTTCATCAAGAAATTCACCTAATGGCAAAGTAGTATCACGCACAGAAGTAGTTTCATCATGCATAGCAGAAGTAGCATCACCAATAACATGCGACATATCAGAATTCATAGCAGTAGCAGGTTTAGGTGTCGCAAGCCTACTAATAACAGAAAGAGAATCTAGTGCAGAGCTAGATGGCAGTTCCTTACCTCCCCTCGTAGTTGAGGGAAAAATCTTGGTTCTAGCGTCTTTCAAGGTCTTCATAGTGAACAACAGATATAAATCCCAAGTGACTCAAAGAATAGAGCTATGCTCCCCGGCAACGGCGCCATAAATTAGTCTTGATAACCCACAAGTGTAGGGGGGTCACAACAGCTTTCGAGGGTAAAGTATTCAACCCAAATTTATTGATTCAATACAAGGGGAGTATTAGCAGTTGAGTTGTCAAGTCAACCACACCTGGATAACTTAGTATCTACAGCAAAGTATTTAGTAGCAAAAGTGGTACGATAATAAAGGTAATGGTAGCAAAATTAAAGATAAATGTTTTTGGGTTTTTGTAGTAGTTGTAACAGTAGCAACGGAATAGTAAATAAGCGAAGAACAATATATGAAAAGCTCGTAGGCAATGGATCAGTGATGGATAATTATGCCGAATGCGATTCCTCATGTAATAGCTATAACATAGGGTGAAACAGAACTAGCTCCAGTTAATCAATGTAATGTAGGCATGTATTCCGTAAATAGTGATATTTGCTTATGGAAAAGAACTTGCATGACATCTTTTGTCCTACCCTCCCGTGGCAGCGGGGTCCTAGCGGAAACTAAGGGATATTAAGGCCTCCTTTTAATAGAGAACCGGAACAAAGCATTAGCACATAGTGAATACATGAACTCCTCAAACTATGGTCATCCCCGAGAAGTATCCCGATTATTGTCACTTCGGGGTTGTCGGATCATAACACATAATAGGTGACTATAGACTTGCAAGATAGGATCAAGAACACACATATATTCATGAAAACATAATAGGTTCAGATCTGAAATCATGGCACTCGGGCCCTAGTGACAAGCATTAGGCATAGCAAAGTCATAGCAACATCAATCTCAGAACATAGTGGATACTAGGGATCAAACCCGAACAAAACTAACTTGATTACATGGTAAATCTCATCCAACCCATCACCGTCCTGCAAGCCTATGATGGAATTACTCAAGCACGTCAGTGAGCATCATGAAATTGGTGATGGAGGATGGTTGATGATGATGACGACGACGAATCCCCCTTTCCGGAGCCCCGAACAGACTCCAGATCAGCCCTCCCGAGAGAGATTAGGGCTTGGCGGCGGCTCCGTGTCATAAAACGCGATGAAACTTTCTCTTTGATTTTTTCTCCCTGAAAGTGAATATATGGAGTTGGAGTTGAGGTCGGTGGAGGTCCAGGGGCCCACGAGATAGGAGGCCGCACCCTAGGGGGGCGCCCGCCTGTCTCGTGGATAGCCTGTGGGCCCCTTGGTCTTGATTCTTTCGCCAAAAATTCTTATTAATTCCAAAAAGTGCCTCCGTGGATTTCCAGGACATTCCGAGAATTTTTCTTTTCTACACATAGAACAACATCATGGCAGTTCTGCTGAAAAAAGCATCAGTCCAGGTTAGTTTCATTCAGATCATGCAAGTTAGAGTCCAAAACAAGGGCAAAAGTGTTTGGAAAAGTAGATACGTCGGAGACGTATCACCTCCCCACTCGCCTTGAAACTCGCCTATTCCCCAAGGGTCGGGCAGGTGGCACGGTTGGGTTACCCATGCCCGTATTGATGACAATCCCGCGATAAGGGGGGCACGATCTCTGCTTTGACGAGACGTGCGAATAAAACCGCACCTCGAAATATGAAGCAGCAGGCTAAAATGGTTCGAATAATGATCGGGCGGTGATGTGATGTCACGTTACAAAAAGTTGTTAGCGGATTGGACACGTGGAATATTATACTCTCTACGGTTGTGGGTGGAACTTGTTTTGCAGAGCCGGATACGATTCTTGTGTTCGAAGATTATTTTGGAGTATTCGGAGAAGGAACCCGCCTTGCAATGACAAAGAAAATCTACGCGCCGGACTCATCGTCATTGAAGCCTGGCTCAGGGGCTACTAAGGGAGTCCTAGATTAAGGGGTCCTCAGACAGCCGGACTGTATACATGGGACGGACTATTGGGCTATGAAGATACTAGACAGAAGACTTCTTCCCGTGTCCGGATGGGAATCTCCTTGGCGTGGAAGGCAAGCTTGGCGATTCGGATATGAAGATTCCTTTATCTGTAACAGACTTTATACAACCCTAGCCCCCTCCAGTGTCTATAAACCGGAGGGTTTAGTCCATAGGACACAATCATAATCCCAGATGCTAGACTCCTAGGGTTTAGCCATTACGATCTCGTGGTAGATCAACTCTTGTAATACTCATATTCATCAAGATCAATCAAGCAGGAAGTAGGTATTACCTCTATAGAGAGGGTCCGAACCTGGGTAAACATCATGTCCCCCGTCTCCTATTACCATCGACCTTAGACGCATAGTTCGGGTCCCCCTACCTGAGATTCGCTGGTTTTGACACCGACACCTGGGCCCTCTGGAGCGCTCCCATTGCTTGGTCGCACGGCCGCCACGGACTTGAAAGTGATCCCGAGGGTCGTGAGTGCATCCCCAGCGTCTCCCGCCACGGTGAGGACACCGCTACTTCCCGACATCTTCATGATGTTGTAGCCGGGATGAGTCACCACCATGAACTTTCAGAGGGCCAGGTACCCGAGGATGGTGTTGTACGGGAGCCTTATGCACGCGATGTCAAAGTCAATGAGCTCGGTGCGGTAGTTGTCGCGCATTCCAAAGGTGATGGGGAGGCAAATCTACCCCAGGGGGCAGGTGGGGCCGCCTACCACTCCAGAGAAGGGCTTGGTGGGGAGGAGCCGGCCATGGGGCACATGGAGCACGCCGAATGCCTCCACGGAGAGGACATTGAGGCTAGCGCCACATCGATGAGAGTTCTAGTAACCCCTGCGGCAGATGGTGAGGGTGCAAAGCATGGGAAGCACGCCGGCACCGGCCATGGTCTTTGGGTGATCCCTGGAGTAAAAGGTGAGATCAGCCTTGGGCGCCTCCCCGCCCGGAGGGGCCCCTCGAGGAGATTGGGAGGCCCCCATCTGGCGGAAGAACTGCTTGACATGTCGGTTCGAGGCTGGCTCCTATGACCCGCCGAGGATGGCCGCGATGGCGTGGGGCGCTGGTGCCGCGAAGCGCTTGATGAACAGGCACACGGCTCTTCCTAGGAAGCCACCGAGGACTCCGGCAGATTGATGAACCAAGGGTGCGGCATACCTATGAGAGCCATAGGCAGCCAATTTTCCATGACCTTGTCGTCGCTGCCGGCCTCCCTGATGGCCTTTGTGTACATTTGAATGAACTCCGTGGGGTCCGCCGCACCATCGTATCGCGGCAGCAACCCCAGCATGAACTTCAGCGGCCATCGCACCCACCGCAAGGCGGGGGAGAAAGCATTGTGGCCCGTGGTGCCCTTGAACGCGCTCGACTGCCCTCCGAGTGGGATGATGGCCTCCATGGAAGCAAGACAGCGAGAGAGGTGGGAGGTGCAGCAGGCGAGGAAGAAATCTTTCGACATGCCCCCTACCTGGCACGCCAAATGTCGGATTTACGGCTCCGCAGACCCAAGAAAGGTTCGAACTCTGGGGCATGTGTGAAGAACTCAACCTCTCTAGCTAGCCAACTCGCTACTCTCATGGCCTAGCTCGATGAACAGGGAAGGAAGTGGACACAACAGTTTACCCTACTTCGGGCCACCTTGCGGTGTAAAACCCTACTCCTGCTTTGTGGTGCATTAGCCTCGCGGGGGCTAAGGATGAACTGGTACAACGACGAATAGCCTCGCGGGGTCTGCTCTCTGGGTGGAAATGAGCTCAAGGGGTTCGACCTCTGGGGGTCCGATCCCTTCTATGGTGGTGGCTAGGCTATACTTATATTGGCCTTGGTCCGCTTCCCCAAAACTTAGGCAGGAAGGGATCCCACAGTGGCCAATTTTGAAGGGGGACAAGTAGTACATCTTATCCTAACAAAAGGTAGTCTTCACCTGCAAAGCTTCTGGTCGTGACGTAGTGGTGGGCTCGACGATGACATCCATCATGCCATCCTAGCGGTCTTTGTCTTGTTGCACGCAAATGGTAACCTTTGGTTGATTCCTTGGGACTCTGCCCCTGCGCTTGCCTCCTTAGCACCTGGCGGATTCTGGGCTCCGCAGACCCAAGAAAGGTTCGAACTCAGGGGCGTGTGCGAAGAACTTAACCTCTCAAGCCGATCGATCCGCTGCTCTCACAACCTAGCTCGATGGACAAGAAGGAGAAGGACACGACAGTTTACCCAGGTTCGGGCCACCTTGCGGTGTAATACCCTACTCCTGCTTTGTGGTGGATTAGCCTCACGAGGGGCTAAGGATGAACTAGTACAAGTGGAAGAACAGCCTCAGGAGGCTTGTTCTAGTGCTGAGCTCTCGGGGATTTGATGAGCTAATCACCCGATGCTTCTACGGTGGTGGCTAGGCTATATTTATAGTGGCATTGATCCTCTTCCTACAAAACTTAGGCGGGAAGGGATCCCACAACAGCCAAATTTGAAAGGGGACAAGAAGTACATCTGATCCTGACGAAAGGTGGTCTTCGCCTACAAATCTTCTGATCATGACATTGTGGTGAGCTCGGCGATAATATCCATCCTGCTGTTATGGCGGTCCTGGTCTTGTTGCACACAAATAGCAACCTTTGGCTGATTCCTTGGGACTCTGCACCTACGCTTGCCTCCTTTGCACCAAAGAGGATACCTACTGCTCTGCGCCCGCTAGCACTCGCTTGGCCTTGGTCGTCATGGCTGATGTCATTTCAACCTCACGTGGTTGGGTGTTGCATAGAAATCTCTACTCCGTCAGGAGGCCGTCTAGGGTGGCCGCTCCCTCAGGAGGTCTTGACGTCGCCCGCCTCGCGAGGGTCTTGTCTTGTCGTGGTTGAAGATGGGTCATACTAGGCCGTCAATGGAGCCACATCATGGGCTGCAGGCAGGCAAGTCTGGGTACCCTGGTTCCCAGAACGCTGACAAGAGCCCCCCGGCCAAAGGCGCGCTCACACTTGGCTTCGAGGCGAAGTCAATGGGCAAGTGTGGAGCACCACGGGCCCAATCGCCTGCGGACCGAGTCGATGCGTGGCACTTGATGGGACGTGGGCGCCTCCGCTTCCCCACGCTACCTCGACAACCATCCGACTTGACAACTGTGTGCTACATGCATAGGAAATTGTCATTGCTTGGGATTGTAGGGGCCGACGATTTACCTTCCTTTGGCTACAAATGCGGGAGCGGGCGGAGCCCCCTGCCCATCTTCGTCTCCTTGTTTGTTGCTCCTCCTTTTCCTTGCTTCACCATCTTGCCAAAGCATCCATGGCACCGACAAGGAGGCTCTCGGCTGCGGAGAAGGGAAAGGCCCCTAAGGAGGGGCCGAACTCACCCCCACCCAAGAGGGGCCGCGGTCGCCCTCGCAAGTATGCAGCGACACCAGCAACGGATCCCCACGGGCGTGGGCGCCCGCTCTCGAAGGCTGGCGTTGCCTCCGGCGGTCTTCGAGGCGTCCTCTTGGGGTAGGAGCCGTCATGGTCAGGGGAGCCGTTGTGAGGAGGTGAGGTGCGCGGTGGCCATCCGGCCGCCAGAACCGCGATCCCACTCAGCCGACTCTCCGTCGGAGGTCGTGGGGTGGGTGGAGAAGCCTGTAGGTGCCTAGCTCCGGCTCCCGCGTTTCTTTGTGAGCACACTGCCGACTGGGGGGCTGGTGGCTTCTGGCTCCAGGCCAATGGCTGCTGCAGCAAGGCATCGTGGGTGGGGGCTGAGGTCACGGCCGCCGGCAACGTGTTCCTGAACCGCGGCTGGCAATCGTTTCTCGCGCATGAGACCTGTGCGGGAGGTGTGCCCTCCACTTTAGGTACGACGGCGTCGCGACCCTCTACATGAGGATCTTCAGGGAGGACATCCCACGCGTAGGGTGCTGCCTGAAGAGGGACAACAATGATGACGGCCATGATGACGGCGAACGGAGGGGCGGCATCATCGCTGGTGATGACCTCGCCCTTGGCGATGGTCGTGCCTCCTCCAGTAGCGGCGGCTTCTCCTTCGTGGAAAGCTCCAGTGATGATGACTCTGATGAGCCACTATGTTGCCGAGCCTAGACCGAAAGGGGAGACGAGCTGCATCACCGCCATGCTCCGGTGAAGCGGGAGGAGGGCTCCGAGTGAGCCCGGGTGCTGCTGGAGCCGGACCTCAGGAGCTGTCGTTGACGTGCACCTGCTTTTGTTTTTTCTCTTTCCGCTGCAAAAAGAAGAAGTAGGAGGCCCTACTAGGGCGTGTAATGGACTATGGCGCTTGGGACGTTAAGTTATTATTTCTATGCCTCCTCCTAATACTCGTGTCGCCATTGATTGTGGTTGGGATAACTTATCTTAGAATTCCTGTGATGAACTTCCGCGCCGCAGGAGTGCTCCTCGTCGAGGGGTGACCTAGTGGTCACCAAGCTTCAGGAGGGGGGCTCCCATAGCTGTAGAACTAGGAGGCCCCTGATGTGCAATGCCTGTGAGCTCATTTAAGAGCGTCACGCGAGGACAGATATGCCACAGGGCCAGGGACTGAGGCTTTGGCGAGGTGTGCTCGCGGGCAATCCCGAAGCGTGCACACCTGCCCAGCCCCCGCGTGTGGGAAGCACGAGGAGGAGCGACAGGCAACTGCCACTCCTCCTGAGGCAAAGCTTGAGAGAATTGAATGACACAAGAAAAAAATTCCCAAACCCCAGAAAAGAGACGCTGAAACTCCAAATTCTATTCAAGAAGTCGCAAATCAGATACAGAAAGCAAGCGAAATAAAAGTCGCGTCTAGCGCCTGTGCTAGTCTTCTCACCAGCGCGGAGCAAAGTGCTCCCACTAGGACGTGGGAGGGAGCCCAGGTGAGGCCCAAGGGCGATGCTCAGGAGACTCCGGGAAGCGTACAGCCCCAACTCATTATTACGTGAGAGTTTCATGAGTGGCGACCTTCACAGGCGTGGAGCCTCTTTATGGGTAGAACTTCCTGAGGTGCTGGATGTTCCAGGCATTCTGGATGGGGACCCCATACTGCGTGTCCAGGCGCACGGAGTTAGGCCTGGAGACACGGGTGATCCTGAACGGGCCCTCCCACATGGGGGAGAGCTTGTGGAGCCCTTCCCTGGAGAGCACCTACCTCAGGATGAGGTCGCCCACCTCGAGGGTCCTGGAACGGATGTTGCGGCAGTGGTACTGCCGCAGCACCTGTTGGTACCTCGCAGCTCGGAGCGAGGCTTGGCGACGACATTCCTCCCCCAACACGAGGTACATCCCCCACGAGGCGTCCTAATGCGCCTCGTCGAATGCCAGGACCCACGGGGAGTGATGCCCGACCTCATGAGGGAGGACTGCCTCGGCTCCGTAGACGAGGAAGAATTGGGTCTCTCCTGCAGGCTTGGTCGCAGTGGTGCGGATGGACCACAACACTGACAGAAGCTCGTCGAGTCAGCCTCTATCGCAGGCCTCGAGCTTTTTCTTGAAGATCCTTGCCTTGATGCCCCTCAAGACCTCCACATTGGCACGCTCGGCCTGGCCATTGCTCCATGGGTGCGCCACCTAAGTGTAGGATATATGCGTTCCAAGGTTAGCACAATATGTTTTAAAGAGGTTGCTCGTGAACTGGGAGCCGTTGTCGGTGATGATGCGGCTGGGCACCCCGAAGCGGCTTACGAGGCCATTGATGAACTTGACTACAGAGCTGGTCGGGATGGTGCAGATAGCTTCCACCTCCGCCCACTTGGTGAACTTGTCGATGGCGACGTAGAGGTAGCGGTAGCCCCCAGGCGCTCGAGGGAACGTGCCCACGATGTCTACCCCCAGACATCGAATGGCCATGAGAGCGGGATGATCTGGAGGCCCTGGGCGGGCTAGTGGATTTGTTTAGCATGGAATTGACAGGCTTCACAAGATCTTACTGATACGTCCATTTTGCATCATTCTTTTATGTCGATATTTATTGCATTATGGGCTGTTATTACACGTTATGTCACAATACTTATGCCTATTCTCTCTTATTTTTACAAGGTTTACATGAAGAGGGAGAATGCCGGTAGCTGGAATTCTGGGCTGGAAAAGGAGCAAATATTAGAGACCTATTCTGCACAACTCCAAAAGTCCTGAAACTCCACGAAAGTCATTTTTGGAATTAATAAAAAATATTGAGCGGAAGAAGTTCTAGAGGGGGGCCACCCACCGTCCACGAGGGTGGGGGCACGCCCCCCTACCTCGTGGGCCCTCTGGCAGCCTTCTGGTGACCATCTTCTGCTATATGAAGTCTTTTACCCTGGAAAAAAAATCATAAGCAAGCTTTCGGGACGAAACACCGCCGCCACGAGGCGGAGCCTTGGCGGAACCAATCTAGGGCTCCGGCGGAGCTGTTCTGCCGGGGAAACATCCCTTCGGGAGGGGGAAATCCTCACCATCGTCATCACCAACGATCCTCTCATCGGGAGGGGGTCAATCTCCATCAACAGCTTCACCAGCACCATCTCCTCTCAAACCCTAGTTCATCTCTTGTATCCAATCTTTGTACCAAAACCATAGATTGGTGCCTGTGGGTTGCTAGTAGTGTTGATTACTCCTTGTAGTTGATGCTAGTTTCTTTATTCGGTGGAAGATCATATGTTCAGATCCTTTATGAATATTAATACCCCTCTGATTATGAACATGAATATGATTTGTGAGTAGTTACATTTGTTCCTGAGGACATGGGAGAATTCTTGCTATAAGTAGTCATGTGAATTTGGTATTCGTTCGATATTTTGATGAGATGTATGTTGTCTCTCCTCTAGTGGTGTTATGTCAACGTCGACTACATGACACTTCACCATTGTTTGGGCCAAGAGGAAGGCATTGGGAAGTAATAAGTAAATGATGGGTTGCTAGAGTGACAGAAGCTTAAACCCTAGTTTATGCATTGCTTCGTAAGGGGCTGATTTGGATCCATATGTTTCATGCTATGGTCAGGTTTACCCTAATACTTCTTTTGTAGTTGCGGATGCTTGCAATAGGGGTTAATCATAAGTGGGATTCTTGTCCAAGAAAGGGCAGTACCCAAGCACCGGTCCACCCAAATATCAAATTATCCAAGTAACGAACGCGAATCGTATGAGCGTGATGAAAACTGGCTTGACGATGATTACCAAGTGTCCTCGGGAGTGTTTTCCTTCATATAAAAATTTGTCCAGGCTTTTCCTTTGTTACAAAAAGGATTGGGCCATCTTGTTGCACCTTATTTACTTTCATTGCTTGTTACCCGTTACAAATTACCTTATCATAAAAATATCTGTTACCGATAATTTCAGTGCTTGCAGAGAATACCTTACTGAAAACCGCTTGTCATTTCCTTCCGCTCCTTGTTGGTTTTGACACTCTTACTTATCGAAAGGACTACGTTAGATCCCCTACACTTGTGGGTCATCGTGACTCTTTTCTGGCACCATTTCCGGGGAGTGAAGTGCCTTTGGTAAGTGGAACTTGGTAAGGAAAAATTGATATAGTGTGCTGAAATTTACTGTCACTTGTTACTATGGAACATAATCCTTTGAGGGGCTTGTTCGGGGTATTTTTACCCGGACCAGTAGAGCAAAGAGTTGCTCCTCTACCTACTGAACCTACTGAAAATGTTTACTTTGAAATACCTTTGGCTATGATAGAGAAACTGCTAGCTAATCCTTTTACAGGAGATGGAACATTGCATCCCGACTTGCACCTAATCTATGTGGATGAAGTTTGTGGATTATTTAAGCTTGCAGGTATGCCCGATGATGTTGTCAAGAAGAAGGTCTTCCCTTTATCTTTGAAGGGAGAGGCATTTAGATGGTTTAGGCTATGTGATGATATGGGATCATGGAACTACAAATGACTGAAATTGGAATTTCATCAGAAGTTCTATCCTATGCATCTTGTTCATCGTGATCGTAACTATATATATAATTTTTGGCCTCGCGAAGGAGAAAGCATCGCTCAAGCTTGGGAGAGGCTTAAGTCAATGTTATATTCATGCCCCAATCATGAGCTCTCAAGAGAAATGAGTATTCAAAAAAATTATGCTCAGCTTTCTCTCAACAATCGCTCCATGCTCGATACTTCTTGTGATCGGTCTTTTATGATGAAGACTATTGAATTCAGATGGGATTTATTGGAAAGAATTAAACACAACTCTGAATATTGGGATCTCGACGAAGGTAAGGAGTCAGGTATGACACCTAAGTTTGATTGTGTTAAATCTTTTACGGATACCGATGCTTTTCACGAATTTAGCACTAAATATGGACTTGACTCTGAGATAGTAGCTTCTTTCTATGAATCATTTGCTACTCATGTTGACCTCCCTAAGGAGAAGTGGTTCAAATATAATCCTTCCACTGAAGTGAAAGTAGTTGCACATATTAAAGTTGAAGAAAAGACTATCACTTATAATGATCCTATTGTTCCTACTACTTATGTTGAGAAACCACCTTTCCCTGTTAGGATAAAGGATCATGCTAAAGCTTCAACTGTGGTTCATAAGAGTAATACTAAAACACCTACACCACCTGAGCAAATTAAGGTTGAACCTAGTATTGCTATGGTTAAAGATCTCTTGGATGATAATATTGATGGGCTTGTTATTTACTTCTATGATGAAGCTGCTAGAATTGCTAGACCTGATGCTAAAAATAAACATAGACCTGTTGTAGGCATACCTGTTATCTCTATTAAAATAGGAGATCATTGCTATCATGGCTTATGTGATATGGGTTCTAGTGCTAGTGCAATACCTCATTCCTGATACAAAGAAATTATGCATGATATTGCACCTGCTGAGATAGAATAAATTGATGTTAAAATTAAGCTTGCCAATAGAGGTACTATTTCACCAGTTGGGATTGTTAGAGATGTTGAAGTCTTGTGTGGGAAAGTTAAATATCCTGCTAATTTTCTTGTTCTTGGTTCCCCACAAGATGACTTTTGTCCCATTATATTTGGTAGACCCTTCTTGAATATTGTTAAAGCTAGGATAGATTGCGAGAAGGATGTTGTCACTATTGGTTTGGGTGATATGTCTCATGAGTTTAATTTTGCTGAATTTCGTAGACAACCCCATGATAAAGAATTGCCTAGTAAAGATGAAATTATTTCAATTTCTTCTATTGTCGTGCCTCCTAATGATCCTTTAGAACAATATTTGCTAGACCATGAGAATGATATGTATATGAATGAAAGAAGGGAGGTAGATGGAGTATTCTTTAAACAGGGACCTATTTTGAAACACAACTTGCTTGTTGAAACCCTAGGGGATCCTCCACCACCCAAGGGTGATCCCGTGTTTGAGCTTAAACCATTACCTGATACTCTTCAATATGATTATCTTGATGAAAATAAGATATCTCCTGTTATTATTAGTGCTAACCTTTCAGAGCAGGAAGAGGAGAGATTATTGAAAACTCTGAAGAAGCACCATGCTGCTATTGGATATACTCTTGATGATCTTAAGGGCATTAGTCCCACTCTATGCCAACACAAAATAAAATTGGAGAAAGACGCCAAACCTGTTATTGATCACCAACGATGGTTAAATCCTAAGATGAAAGAGGTGGTAAGAAAGGAAATACTAAAGCTCTTGGAGTCCGGTATAATTTATCACGTTGCTGATAGTCAGTGGGTAAGTCATGTCCATTGTGTCCCTAAGAAGGGAGGTATTATTGTCGTTCCTAATGATAAATATGAATTGATCCAACAAAGAATTGTTACAGGTTATAGGATGGTAATTGATTTCCGCAAATTAAATAAAGCTACTAAAAAGGATCATTACCCTTTGCCTTTTATTGATCAAATGCTAGAAAGATTATCCAAACACACACATTTTTTCTTTCTAGATGGTTACTCCGGTTTCTCTCAAATACCCGTGTCAGCAGAGGATCAAGAAAAGACCACTTTTACTTGCCCTTTCGGTACTTTTGCTTATAGACGTATGCCTTTTGGTTTATGTAATGCACCTGCAACCTTTCAAAGATGCATGATGGCTATATTCTCTGACTTTTGTGAAAAGATTGTTTAGGTTTTCATGGATGATTTCTCCGTTTATGGATCCTCTTTTGATGATTGCTTGAGCAACCTTGATCGAGTTTTAAAGAGATGCGAAGATACTAGTCTTGTCTTGAATTGGGAGAAGTGCCACTTTATGGTTAATGAAGGCATTGCCTTGGGGCGTAAAATTTCTGAAAGAGGTATTGAAGTTGATAAAGCTAAAATTGATGCTATTGAAAAGATGTCGTGTCCCAAGGACATCATAGGTATAAGAAGTTTCCTTGGTCATGCCGGTTTTTATAGGAGGTTCATTAAGGACTTCTCTAAAATTTCTAGGCCTCTGACTAATCTATTACAAAAAGATATTCCTTTTGTCTTCGATGATGATTGTGTAGAAGCATTTGAAATACTTAAGAAAGCTTTGATTTCTGCATCTATTGTTCAACCACCTGATTGGAATTTACCTTTTGAAATTATGTGTGATGCTAGTGATTATGCTGTAGGTGATGTTCTAGGACAAAGAGTTGATAAGAAACTAAATGTTATTCAATATGCTAGTAAAACTCTAGACAGTGCCCAGAGAAATTATGCCACTACTGAAAAAGAATTTTTAGCAGTTGTATTTGCTTGTGATAAGTTCAGACCTTACATTGTTGATTCTAAAGTAACTATTCACACTGATCATGCTGCTATTAAATATCTTATGGAAAAGGAAGATGATAAACCTAGACTTATTAGATGGGTTCTCTAGCTACAAGAATTTGATTTGCATATTATATTGATAGAAAGGGAGCTGAGAACCCCGTTGCAAACAACTTGTCTAGGTTAGAGAATGTTCTTGATGACCCACTACCTATTGATGATAGCTTTCCTGATGAACAACTAGCTGTCATAAATGCTTCTCATACTGCTCCTTGGTATGCTAATTATGCTAATTACATTGTTGCTAAATTTATACCACCTAGTTTCACATACCAGCAAAAGAAAAATTTCTTCTATGATTTACACTACAAGAAATATGTCAACTTGTAACCACCACTATTGGTCACTGAATGGTCATAGTTTTCCATTTGTGACCTTTTTGTGACCAAAAACATAAGGTCAAAAGCTGGCCGTCGTAAACTGACATTAGTGACCTTTCTTCTGTAATGGTCGTACACGTTTATGACCAAAAAAGGTCGTAGATTTAACGACCAATTATTTGGTCACTAGCAATCCGACCACACCACGTCAGATCCACCGTGGCAAGCTGACGTGGCAGAATTACAACCAAATGAAAAGGTCGTAAAATAGAATCAGCCCGGTCCATTTCAGCCGTCTACATGGGCCAAGCCCAATAATTCAGCCTATTTAATTGTTTTTTCTCTAGATTTTGCTTATCTGCATGGGCCTGGCCCAATAATTTGGCCTTTTATTTTCTGCGAATGGAGCCTTTTTCTGATGAATTTTTTTATAGTCCACTATTGTTTTGGGCCACAGCCTTTTTAATCTAGTTCGAATTTGGGCCTTGGCCTTTTTATTTTCTGTTATGCAGCCTTTTATAAAAAAAATCTTACAGTCATTTCTTTTTTTAGGCCCGAGACTTTTTAGTCTAGTTCTTGTTTGGGCCTCGGCCTTTTTGCAGTCCAACTCAATTTAGAGCCCAATTAATCCAAATAATATTCTATGATCCAACCAAAACTCAAATAATTCAGAAAAGTGCATAACTACACAGCTTCATAACTTCACAACTTCACTGGTTCCAAAATGTGCCATCACAAGTTCACTGGTTCAACAACAAGTGCTCCCAGGTTCACAAGATCCCAGGTTCACAAGTGCTCCGAGGTTCACTTGCAAAGTGCAAAATGCAACAAACTGCATCAGTTCACGACCTACTATGACATAACTAGAGGTTCACAGCCATCAAACTACGACAAACTGCACAAGAGGTTCACAACCATCAAACAGCCATCAAACTAGGCAGCAATGCAACTACCTGCTCAAACTGCACAGCCATCAATCTGCCTTAGCTCCAAAGAGAGCAATCAAGTGTGCTAACTTCTCTTCCTGCTCTTGAGACTTCTTGCGCAGCAGCTCAAGTTCCTTGTCGCGTGCAGCTTCAGATTCTCCCACCTTCATCTTGATTGCCGCCAATTCTTCTTGCATCACTTCAGCTTGAAGCTCAGACCTCTCCAGCTTCTGCTCAAGGTCACGAACATGAGCATCCACTTTAGCAGTTGCTTTGCCGGAGTTGTTCCTAGATGATTGGAGCCCAACATTCCTGAGGAATGTGCTTTGCTTGACTTCGGTCTTGAGCACTTCTTCGACAATTTCAACAGAAGACTTTGGCTCTTCACCTTCTGGTACCGGCACGTCCTTCATTTTTTCCATATCAAGCTAGCATATAGAGGAAAATGATAGGCATTAGTGGGAGATCTATTTCACATTTTGCAAACCAAACCAAGCAAGAGAAACCAAACCAGCACACAAATGGATTATTTGAAGTAACCAAACCAGCACACAAAATCTATACAAGAAGATGATGACTAGTGACCTGGAGACATGCAATTGGAACAATATGATCGCTTCATTAAGCCTAGAATGGTGGTTCTATATAAGATGGCTTCCGGAGTGAGCCGATCATCAAACTAACATTCAGATCAAATTTCATCATATCATAAAAAATGCAACAAATAGCTACAGCAAGTCCTGATATCTTTGTTGAACTATCAAACAACATCAAAGCATGGAACATAATGTGTGTTCTTGACTGGCTCCGAATCAAACAACATCAAATCATCAAAGCATCAAAGCTGGCTATGAATCAAACAGGGCAAAGCATGGAGTGACTTACTATAGCAGTCTTGACTGGCTCCAAAAACCCATGCTTCTTGCCGTTGTGGGTGGCCTTAAACAAGTCAATTGTAGACAGCTCCTCACCCTTTCGCTCTTCTTTCTGAAATGTTTTTAAAAAAAATCAAAATGTTATTCAGCAAGAATCAGAAAGGTTATTCAATGAGGATCAAACGGTAAGGTCTCTAGAGAAAAGTTCTCACAGTGGCAAAAATGTGTGTTGTGTAGTGCCTGGAACCAGTTCTCTGATTGTACACGACTTTTCCTCGATTCATCTTGTTCGACACACAGGTTTCCTACAAAAAGCATACTGTCAGCATGATCTAGCACTAGCATATCATGTGCGGAACATAAAGCATCAAACAAAGGAGAGACAAACCTTGTGTCTTGGGGTAGACCACATCTCCACCAGAGCTTGCCATTCACCATCCGTCAGATCAGGTACCGGAGACTTAATGTTGACTTTATTTGCGGCTACGGTATCAAAATACTTCTTCTTGATCTGACGGCGTCTATCCTTTGAATTTTTCTGTAGAATATCTATGAACGCGGTCTTGATTGTCTCCGAGTCCGTGTTCATCTCAAAATTTGCCTACCAAGATAGCAAACAAGGTAGGAACAATATTAGTGATCATGCATAGGTGTAACAGAAAATATATAGCACATTAACTATGAAACAAGTAGCTTACAGCAACTTTCCCAATGTAGTTCTCCAATAGACTAGCATTTTTTGTATAGCTTGAAGTGAGGAAGAACCAGAATATGGCTTCTTGCAACGAGTCCACACTCAGAAGCAAGATTTGCTGCCTGCAGAGGCTTCTCTGGATGCTTCATCCCTTTGGCAATTTGGATAGGCACCCTACTACCAAGCGACTTGGTGATCCTCTCTAGCCCTTTGCCCTTTCTAAGTCTAGTCTTGGTAGTCATTGCATCTGAAAATGAAATTGAACTCATAAATTAGAATAAAAATCGACAAATGCAGGAATCGACAAAAGCATACATGATCATTCCATTTGGAAAATTCACTAGTAAAAGATAGCATTGCAAAGGTCAACTTTCCTGATTTAAGCACAAGCTACTGTTCTTCTTCATTGATGACAGCATTCCTGTCAATAGAAGGTGCAACAGGGCTGAGGTCTGTGTGGACAGTGCCTGCTTCATCAATGCAGATGGTTCCTACTTCATCTAGGCAGCCAGTGCCACTTCCATCCATGCTGAGAGTGGTTCCTTCATCCATGGGTGGCAACTCATCACCCATTTGCACCGAGGTCTCAGAGTCCATGCGAGTAGACTTTCCTGATGGTCCGTCGCAGTCGCCATCTTTGCTTTCTGCCTTGTGTAAGTGCATCTAGTGCCCCTTAGTGATTTTGGTGTATTGAAGACTTATAGGTTAAGGGACTAATGTGTTTATGAGTGTACATAGGTCTATAAGTCCATCAGGAGTTTGATATTTACAGAGAAAGTCGACCCCTAAAAATGAATATCTTCGACTGAAGATTTTGGTATTCCTGAAGACTTTCATGAAGACTTTGAAAGTGAAGAAATTGGTGTGTCCGCGAGGAATATGAAGCTTGAAGACTTTCATTTTCATAGTTTTGTTTTTCTCTTTCTTGAGTCATAGGAAACACCGTACTGTTAAAGGGGGTCAAGGAAATACTAAGGAAAAATTTCCATGTGAAGCTCAACTCAAAATCCTACACCTACCAATCCCTTAGAGTGAAGCCATTGGAAATCTCATACAGTTCAGTCAATTTCTTCAGTGACAGAGACGAAGTTCTTCTGATCGCTGAGGAATTTGTTCTGACTGAGGAGTTAGGAATTTGCCAGTGTGGATTGCCTACAGAGTGAGGAAATTGATAGCCCTGAGGAATTTGAGAGTCAAATTTCCGACCGTTGCTGTGCTACGCGCCAGCTCTCCCAAAATATCTTATCCACATAACAGTCATATCATTGCTGGGCATTTATGTCTTATCATGTCGGGCTGCTCCCCAGGCTATAAATAGCCGCCCCCTACAACCACTAGCTGGTTGGCTGCTCCGAGAGAAACTGACACTTGTCATTTGAGAGCAACCCATCCTCCAAGGACTTTGAGCGAAAATCATCGAGTGAGGAAAATCCAAACACAAACACCCACAAACCCAAAGTGATTGAGCATCACTGAAGAGATTGATCCTGCGTGGATCCGACCCTTGTTACCTTTGAAGACTGTGCTTCTTCCAGACGGTTAGGCGTCAGGGTCTAGAGCATCCAAGAGGAATTGTGGATCGCCGAGTGACCGAAGTCTGTGAAGGTTTGGAAGTCACCTGAAGAATTACCATGAGTGATTGGACAAGGTCTGTGTGACCTTAGTTCAAGGAGAATACGGTGAGGACTTGGTGTCCTGAGCTGCGTGCTCAGCGACTGGGTGTCCGGGACTGTGTGTCCTCGAGTTTAAATACTCAGCCGCTCCAACCAGACGTACAACTGAGACAACAGTTGGAACTGGTCTACCAAATCATTGTCTTCACCAACCTTACTGGTTCTATTTCCTCAACTCTTTCATTTCCTCATTACTGTGTTGAGTGTTTGTTCATATCTGTGTTTGAAGACTTTGACTGAAGACTTTCTCAATTTCCTCAGTTCAATTTCTTCAGTCTGTTTGTCTTCATCTTGTGTTATCATGTGCTTACGCTTTCTGTACTCTGTGTTTGTATTCATTTCATCATCATGGCCATGTGTGTAATCTGTCATGCTTACTTCTGAGTACTTATTCCGCTGCAAGTAGTTCTTCACTAAGGAATTTCCTCACCAGCAAATTCCTTAGTGAAGAATTCATAAAAGTCGCCTATTCACCCCCCCTCTATTCGATATAATGCACTTTCAATTGGTATCAGAGCGAGGTACTCCCTTGTTCTGTGTGATTTTGGTTTAAACACCTGGAGTTCTAGTTATGTCGACCGCAGGTATGAAGAACGTTTCCTGCCCCATCTTTGACGGTCAAGAGTATCCTCGATGGAAGGCCATGATGAAAAAGCAACTCATGGCTATGGACAGCAAACTGTGGACAGTCACTGAGATTGGTCTTACTGATCTATGCAAGATGGAGGATGCTGATGATATTCACAAGTACACTCGACTAGACATCTTGGCGAAGGATATCATCTGTTCCTGCCTATCCAGAGATGAATTCAGGCGCATTATGCATCTTTGCAATGCAAAGCTTATCTGGGACCGAATCTCTGAAGTCTATGAAGGTCATCAAACTCGTCATGATCCCTGGTTTGAGGATTTCAAGGAATCACTCAACACGATGAATTTTGAACCAGAATCATCGTCTTCTGCATCATGTCTCATGGCAAAGGGTGAAAAGGTAACTGAATGTTCCTCATCCGAGTCTAGTGACAATGAATCTAATGATGATGGATCTGATGATGATATTGAACTTAGTTATACCAAACTTGTTTGCATTGCCACTAAACAACAAACGGCCTTGGAAAAGGTTCAAAACATGCTAGACAAAAGTAATGATATGTTGGGTGAAGAAATGGATCGCACTAAAGCCCTGACTGAAAATCTTCAGAGACTTCAGTCTAGGTTTGACAGCCTTCATGGTCATCATAACACTCTCTTATCTGACCATGAGAAGCTTTCTTATGAATTTCTTCAAAGAAAGCAAGATCTTGAGAAGCTAAGAGTGAGTTATGAAGATCTTCGGAAGGAGCGCGATTCACTACTTGCTCAACAAATCAGCACTACTCAGGAAGAATTTGATCCTCCATGCTTAAAGTGCATTGAACGTGAATCTTCTAATTCTTCACCTGAATGTTCAAATGCTTCAAATGTTACAAATTCTTCACCTGCCTCTGCTATCACTAATTCCTCATCTGAGGATATTGCTAGTATCACTGACGACGCATGGCTGAAGGAATTGTATATGACAGGCATGTACAAAAGCCTCAAAGATCATCAGACTCTTTGTGATGTGCTTAAAAAGCAGATCCTCAACAGAAACCCTAGGAAAGAGGGTATTGCCTTTGAGAGGAAACTCAATGCTGATGGAACATATTGGAAGCCTGAGCAGTACCCCAAAACCTCATGGGTTGCTGCAAAGGGACCTCCAGTTGATCCATCTAACTTTCCTAGCTTTACATGTGAATCTCCTCATTCTTCTGATGAGTCATTTGACTCCAACTATAAACTGTTCAAAAATCAAAATGGTGAAGTATTTGCTAGATATGTTGCCACTAACTATAGGAACGGTTCCCCTATGAAGAAAATCTGGGTTCCCAAAAGTTGCCTTGAAAGTCTTCAGGTGAATGTCCTCATGACACCACCTGTGAAGAAAAGGAACCCCAGATCAAACTCTTCATATGGACCAAATTCTTCATATGGATCCAAGTCCTCATACGGACCAAATTCCTAACATGGATCAAATTCCTCAAAAGGATCAAAATCCTCATATGAACATCATCGTGCTAACAACTCTTTTTCGCAGGGTAGAGCTAAGGGATATGAATATGTGCATTATTCTTCAAATCATTATGTTCATAAGTCCTCGAAGAATTTCTCTGCTTATTCATATGCTTACCCTAACCCCTCTTATGTGAAACGAAGTGGATTGGCGTCCATGCCACCTTTCTCATATGGTGCTCGCAGAGTGATGAATTCTTTGCCACCCCTCCAGATGTGGGTGGTGAAGAAAAAGAACTAATCTCTTATGCAGGGTTAGGTCTCCAGTGAACTGAAGAATTTGCTGGAGACCTGAACAGTGCCTGAAAGGACGCAGGCGAATCATGATGAAATGAATTTTCATTTCACACGTCCTCACACTGCTTATCTGTGCTATTGCTTGATGAAATTGAACTGATGATAGTGATGTCATATTCTTCACTGATGAAGTATGTGAATTTGTAAGCTGCACTCATTCATCTGCAGGATGATCAACCCAAAGCAAACGAGTAGGTCCTCGATAGTGGATGTACAAATCACATGACTGGTGACAAGAATCTTTTGATGGATGCTCACTTAACACCATCACATCTGAAGCATATCATCTTCGCTGACAAAGGCAAAAGTCAGGTATTGGGTCTAGGTAAGGTTGCGATCTCTAAGGATCGACACATGGGCAAAGTCATGCTTGTCGAGTCCTTAGGATACAACCTCATGTCTGTCTCAATGCTTTGTGATCTTGATATGGTTGTTGTCTTTGGCAAGTATCGTTGTGTTGTGATCATGGAAGCTGACAATTCCAAAGTCTTCAAAGGCTTTAGGAGAGGAGACTTGTACATTGTTGATTTCTCTATAGGACCACAACCTGCTGTGTGCTTACATGCAAAAGCTTCAGAAGGCTGGCTATGGCATCGACGACTTGGTCACGCGGGCATGAGGAATTTGCACACGCTTGCAAAGAAGAAGCATGTCATTGGCATTGAGAATGTAAAATTCCTCAAGGATCACCTGTGTGGTGCCTGTGAAGCTGGGAAGATGACTAAGGCCAAGCATCCAGCAAAGACTATCATGACCACCACTCGACCATTTGAACTGCTTCACATGGATCTCTTCGGTCCTAATCATTATTCTGCTGTGACTAATGATGCATCTCTATATGGCTTTGTTATTGTTTATGATTACTCTCGTTACACATGGGTACACATTGTTACTTACAAACATGAAGTGCAGGAAGTCTTCAATCGATTTTCCTCGAGGGCTTCAACCAACTTTGGTGTGAACATCAAGCACATCAGGAGTGACAATGGAACTGAGTTCAAGAATTTCGGTCTTAATGACTATCTTGATGAACTTGGTATTACTCATGATTATCTGCTCCTTATACTCCTCAGCAAAATGGCGTCATGGAGCGCAAGAACAGAACTCTTGTTGAGATGGCTTGCACTATGCTTGATGAATACAAAACGCCTCATCATTTTTGAATTGATGCAATTGATACCGCGTGCCACATCATCAACAGAGTATATCTTCACAAATTCTTCAAGAAGACTGCCTATGAACTCCTCACTGACAAGAAACCCAATGTGAGTTATTTCAAAGTCTTCGGTTCTAAATGTTGGATTAGAGATCCTCATCACAATGCTAAATTTGCACCAAAAGCACATGAAGGTTTTATGCTTGGTTACGGAAAGGACTTGCACACCTACAGAGTCTTCAACATCACTCTTCAGAAGATTGTTGAAACTGTAGATGTGCAGTTCGATGAAACTAATGGCTCACAAAGAGAGCACCTACCTTCTGTGATAGATGAACCAGCACCTGAGGATTCTATCAAGTTAAAGGCTACTGAGGATGTCATTCCTACCGAAGAATCTACTGAAGAATTCATTCCAAAATGCTAAGATCATCGAGCTGATGTACCTGAGGAAAATGCTGAAGAAAATGGTGCTGAAGAAAATGCTGATCAAATTCCTCGACGACAACCAGCTCATCCTCGTGTTGCAAAAGAAGTGCAAGTTGAAAAGATCATCGATGACATTGAAGCACCAGGTCCTCTCACACGCTCAAAAGCTTCACACTTATCTAACTTTTGTGGGCACTATGATTTTGTCTCTATCACAGAGCCCACCAACATAGATGAAGCATTTCTGGAGCTTGAGTGGATTCAGGCCATGCAAGAAGAATTACATCAGTTCAAGCTCAACAATGTCTGGGAACTGGTCAAATGTCCAGATCCTCGCAAGCATAATATCATCGGCACAAAGTGGATCTACCGCAACAAGCAAAATGAAAATGGCCTTGTGGTGAGGAATAAGGCACGACTTGTAGCTCAAGGCTACACACAGGTTGAAGGAATTGATTTCGATGAAACTTTTGCACCTGTTGCTAGACTTGAGGCTATTCGCATATTACTTGCTTATGATAACCATCATAATATCATTTTATATCAAATGGATGTGAAAAGTGCATTCCTCAATGGTAAGCTTGAGGAAGAAGTATATGTTGCTCAACCCCCAAGTTTTGAAGATCCAAAGAATCCTGACAAAGTCTTCAGACTCAACAAGTCCCTCTATGGCCTCAAGCAGGCCCCTCGGGCGTGGTATGATACTTTGAAGGAATTCTTCGTGAAGAATGGCTTCACATTCGGTTCACTCGACCCTACTCTCTTTACTAAATCTTATGATGGTGAACTGTTTGTGTGCCAAATATACGTTGATGATATTATCTTTGGCTGTACTGACCAACGTTATAGTGATGAATTTTCCTATATGATGAGTGAAGAATATCAAATGTCTATGATGGGAGAGTTGAAATTCTTCTTAGGTCTTCAAATTCGTCAACAACACAATGGCATATTCATATCTCAGGAGAAATACCTCAAGGATGTTCTGAGGAAATTCGGCATGCAAGATTGCAAAGGAGTCAAAATTCCTATGCCCACAAATGGCCATCTATGCACTGATGAAAATGGTATTGACTTCGATCACAAGGTATACCGCTCCATCATTGGTTCTTTATTGTAGTTATGTGCATCTAGGCCAGATATAATGCTTAGTGTTTGCATGTGTGCCCGATTTCAAGCTACACCAAAGGAATCACACCATAAGGCTGTGAAGCATATTCTTCGATATCTAGCTCACACACCAACACTAGGATTATGGTACCCCAAGGGCTCTACTTTTGATCTCATTGGATATTCTGACTCTGACTATGCTGGTGATCGTGTGGACCGCAAGTCAACATCTGGTACTTGTCATTTCCTCGGACGATCTTTGGTCTGTTGGTCCTCGAAGAAAAGAGTTGCGTATCACTGTCTACTGCTGCAGCTGAGTACATTGCTGCTGGCTCTTGCTGTGCTCAATTGCTGTGGATGAAGCAAACTCTCAAGGACTACGTCATCAACATGAAGAATGTGCCTCTCTACTGTGACAATGAGAGTGCCATCAAGATTGCTCACAACCCAGTTCAGCACTCAAAGACAAAGCACATTCAGATTCGTCATCATTTTCTTCGTGATCATGTGTTGAAGGGCGACATTTCTGTTGAGCATGTGAAGACTGAAGAACAGCTAGCCGATATCTTCACAAAGCCCTTGGATGAGAAGAGATTTAGCAAGTTGCGGTGTGAGCTAAATATCTTAGAGTCTTCGAATGTTCTTTGAAAAGGACACACATCCTAACACTTATGCAAGATTGATGACTTAGATGTGCAACACATGAAGAAACGTTTTTCTTCAATCAATGAAGAATAACACTCTAAGTGTGAAGAAATTAATGAAGAATTTGATTCTCAGAACCCTACGACAATTGTACGCGGTGTCTGAAATCATCATTCTTATACGGTGGGTCACGCCACCACCAAAGTTGAAAATCTTCAATTTGAGTTTTTTTTCTTAGTGTTGAAATTCCTCAGTTTTTCGAATTCTTCAACTTTGCAAAATCTTCACTGTTTCCGTCGTTTTTCTTCA